>NC_057812.1:152817482-153117482 GCF_018294505.1 Triticum aestivum
GAGAGGCTTGCTCATCACTCGGTAGGATTTTTGAAACTTAGGCGAGTACTGAACTGCAGCTAAGCCCCCGAGTGAGAGACTTGCTCATCACTCGGTAGGATTTTTCGAACTTAGGCTACTACTGGACTGCAGCTAAGCCCCCGAGTGAGAGACTTGCTCATCACTTGGTAGGATTTTTTAAACTTAGGCGAGTACTGGACTGCAGCTAAGCCCCCGAGTGAGAGGCTTGCTCATCATTTGGTCGGATTTTTTCAACTTAGGAGAGTACTGGACTGCAGCTAAGCCCCCGAGTGAGAGACTTTCTCATCACTCGGTAGGATTTTTTAAACTTAGGCGAGTACTGGACTGTAGCTAAGCCCCTGAGTGAGATACTTGCTCATCACTTAGTAGGATTTTTTAAACTTAGGCGAAACGGATTCGCAGCCAAGCTACCGAGTGAGAGGCTTGCTCATCACTCGGTAGGATTTTTTTAAACTTAGGCGAAACGGATTCGCAGCTAAGCCACCCACTGGGGGATTTCAGAAACAAACGTAAGCATTCAACAATCATTTTAGAAGACTATAAAAAACCCTTGTCTTTGATAAACAAACTACAAAGGTGCTTTTTATTACATCCCAATAGACTGAATGCTTAAGTATAAAAGGGGCGGAGCAGCTCCGCATTCCAAGCGCGCGGCTCGTCTTTCTTGTGCTCGACATCGTAGAGGTGGTACGCTCCATTCTGGAGCACTCTGGTGACAACGAAGGGGCCTTCCCAAGAGGGAGCAAGCTTGTGTGGTTTCTGCTGATCCACTCGGAGAACCAAGTCTCCCTCTTGAAATGCTCGACCCCTCACGTGTCTGGCATGGAATCAACGTAGGTCTTGCTGATAGATGGTTGATAGGATCAAGGACATCTCTCTTTCTTCTTCCAGGAGATCAATTGCATCTTGCCGTGCTTGTTCTACTTCTTCCTTTGAGAAAAGCTCGACCCGGGGCGCATTGTGGAGCAAGTCACTTGGAAGTACAGCTTCGGCTCCATAAACCAAGAAAAATGGGGTTCTGCTAGTCGACCGATTGGGAGTTGTGCTTAATCCCCACAATACTGATGGAAGTTCATTGACCTAGGCTCCTGCTGCGTACTTGAGGTCACGCATCAGTCGGGGTTTTAGTCCTTTGAGAATCAATCCATTTGCTCTTTCAGCTTGCCCATTCGACTAGGGGTGGGCGACTAAGGCATAGTCGACTCGAGTACCTTGTGAAGCATAGAAAGTTCTGAACTCATCAGAATCGAAGTTTGATCCGTTGTCAGTGATGATGCTGTGTGGAACACCATATCTGAATGTTAACTCTCTGATGAAGCTGACAGCAGTACTGGCATCAAGATTCTTGATAGGCTTGGCTTCAATCCACTTGGTGAACTGGTCGACTGCTACAAGCACATGAGTGAATCCACTCCTACCAGTCCTCAAAGGTCCAACCATATCCAATCCCCAAACAGCAAAAGGCCAGACGAGTGGAATGGTCTTCAGGGCCGACGTAGGCTTGTGAGACATGTTGGAGTAAAACTGGCAACCTTCACATTTGTCGACTATTTCTTGTGCCATCTCATTTGCCCGTGGCCAGTAAAATCCCGCTCGGTATGCTTTGGCCACAATGGCCCGAGAGGACGCATGGTGACCACAGGTCCCCGAGTGGATGTTATTGAGGATCACTCGACCTTCTTCAGGTGTTATGCATTTCTGGCAAACTCCAGTCACACTTTCTCTGAACAACTGTCCTCTTATCACAATAAAGGCTTTAGATCGACGGACGATCTATCGAGTCTCTTCTTCATCTTCTGGGAGTTCCCTTCTAAGAATGTATGCGATATATGATACTGTCCAATCGGGGGTGATGACCAAAACCTCCATAATCAAATCGACCACGACTAGAACCTCGATTTCAGTCGGATCGGTGGCACTCTTCGGCTGCAGGGGCTCCTCAGTAAAGGGATCTTCTTGAACTGAAGGTGTATGAATATGCTCCAGGAACACATTGCTGGAATGGCTTCCCTCTTGGAGCCTATCTTTGCTAGATCATCGGCTGCTGGATTTTTCAGTCGAGGGATGTGATGAAGCTCTAACCCCTCAAAGCTCTTCTTTAACTTTCTCACCGCATTGCAATAACCAGTCATAGCTGGGCATCTAACGTCCCACTCCTTCATCACTTGATTGACCACCAAATCCGAGTCGCCATAGACCATGAGGCGACGGACGCCGAGTGAAATGGCCATACGCAACCCATAAAGAAGTGCCTCATATTCGGCTTAATTGTTGGAGGAGTCAAAGTGAATCTGGAGAACATAGCTAAGTTTGTCACCACGGGGGGATACCAGCACCACCCCAGCACCGGAACCATTCAGCATCTTGGACCCATCGAAGAACATGGTCCAATGCTCCGAGTGAACTTGGGCCGGAAGTTGATGTTCGATCCACTCAGCGAGGAAATCAGCTATTGCTTGGGACTTGATAGCTTTCTTTGCCTCAAATTTGATGTCCAGGGGAAGGAGTTCAATTGCCCACTTTGCCACTCGACCAGTTGCATCTTTGTTGTTTAGAATCTCTGATAATGGAGCGTCACTGACGATTGTAATGGAATGATCAGAGAAATAGTGTGCAACCTTCTTCGTGGTCGTGTAAATCCCATAAACAAGTTTCTGATAATGTGGATATCTTTGCTTTGATGGGGTCAGAACTTCAGAAACATAATATACTGGGCGCTGAACTTTATAGGCTTTTCCTTCTTCCTCCCGCTCGACCGTGAGTACTATACTGACAACTTGTCCAGTGGCTGCAATATAAAGAAGTAAAGGCTCTTTGCTGATTGGTGCAGCAAGCACCGGCTGGGTGGAAAGCAGGGCTTTGAGCTCTGCAAACGCTGCATCAGCTTCGGGAGTCCACTCGAACTTATCAGATTTCTTCATCAGTCAGTAAAGAGGCAATACCTTTTCACCGAGGCGAGAAATGAATCGACTCAAGGCGGCCAAACAACCAGTATGTTTCTGGACATCGTGCACACGCACACGGCGTTTCATCCGAAGTATAGCACCAACTTTCTCTGGGTTAGCATCGATCCCTCGTTCAGAAATGAGGAAACCGAGTAACTTTCCACCAAGAACTCTGAATGTGCACTTTGATGGATTAAGCTTGATATCATATCTTCTGAGATTCACAAAGGTTTCTGCAAGGTCAGCCAGCAGGTCGGAACCTTTACATGACTTGACCACAATGTCATCCATGTGTGCTTCCACATTCCGACTGATTTGAGTGAGCATACACTTCTGGATCATCCTCATGAATGTGGCTCCGGCATTCTTCAAGCCGAATGGCATGGTGACATAACAGAAGCATCCGAATGGAGTGATGAAAGCTGTTTTTATGTCATCAGGTCCATACAATCGGATCTGATGGTACCCAGAATAGGCATCCAAAAAAGACAAAGGCTCACACCCCGCAGTTGAGTCGATGATTTGGTCGATACGAGGGAGAGGAAAATGATCTTTCGGGTAGGCCCGATTGATATGCTTGAAGTCAATGCACACGCGAAGTGAATCATCCTTCTTGGGGACCATGACAACATTGGCGAGGCACTCGGAGTGATAAATCTCTCGGATGAACTCAGCTGCCAGGAGCCAAGCAACTTCCTCGTCAATTGCTTTTGTCTTCTGGACGGCGGACCGTTGGAGATGTTCCTTGACTGGTTTTACTTTTGGGTCGACTCGCAAACGATGCTCAGCCAATCCCCTGGGTACACCCGGCATGTCAGAAGGTTTCCATGCAAAGATGTCCCAGTTCTCACAGAGGAACTGGATGAGCGCCTCTTCCTATTTGCTGTCGAGTGTTGTTGAGATATGGGTCGGAGCAGCATTGGGATCGGTCGGGTGAATATGAATCGACTTTGTTTCACCGGACGACTGAAATGCAGAATCTGTGACAGGCTTCTTGGCTCGCAGCAAACCACTCGGATCTGCATTTTTCTGATATTCTTGTAGTTCTACCACTGCCATTTGTGCATCGGCAATTTTTGAGCCCTTTTGGAAGCACTCTTGTGCCTTCTGCCGATTACCAGTGATAGTGATAACTCCTCTAGGACCAGGCATCTTCAATTTGAGATACACGTAACATGGTCGAGCCATAAAACGTGCATAAGTGGGCCTACCCAGAATAACATGGTAAGCACTCTTGAAATCCACTATCTCAAATGTCAACTTTTCCTTGCGGTAATTCTTGGAATCACCGAAAACTACATCAAGGGCGATTTGGCCGAGTGACTGAGCCTTCTTGCCAGGTATAACGCTGTGGAAACTCATGTTGCTTTCACTAAGCTTGGACATCGGAATGCCCATTCCCTTCAAATTTCAGCATAAAGGATATCCAGGCCACTGCCACCATCCATCAACACTTTAGTCAGTCGAGTGCCTTCAACTACTGGGTCGACCACCAGTGCTTGCCTCCCAGGGGTGGCTATATGAGCTGGATGGTCCGACTGGTCGAATGTGATGGCAGTCTAGGACCACTTCAGATAACTGGGTGTTGTAGGAGCAACCATGTTTACTTCTCTGTTAATAACTTTCAACCGACTTTTGCTTTCAACATCAGCGAAAATCATCAGTGTGGAATTGACATTGGGAAAACCATCATCTTCTTCTTCCCTATCCTCACCTCTGTCCGACTCCTTTTCCTTCTCCTTGGGCGTTTCTCTCAGAACTGCTGGATCAGGAAACGACACTGTCGAGTGGTGTGTTTAGGGTAAATGATGTTCCCCTCTTCATCTTTTTTGGTATGAATATGTCATGGTAAATCCAACACATCATTCCCATATTTATCCTTAACTTTTTTGGGAGTCCAGGGCCCCTTGGGCTTTCCTTTGAACTTTCCTTGGACAACAGCTAAAGCTTCACCAGGAGCAGCTGGTTCAGCCTTTCGCTTTTGTTTCCAACTGGAATTCCCTCCTCTAGTTTCTTGGGCGACTGTTTTGTGCTTGCCACTCCGGAGTCGGTCTTGCTCTTCACCATTGGCATTTGGTGGCAATCTCCATCATCCGAGTGAGAGTCATATCTCCTGTCCGACCGAATCTCAGATTCAACTCCCGATACTTAACACCTTCCTTGAAGGCACAAATTGCTTGATGATCTGACACATTCTCCACTGTATGGTGTAACGTGATCCATCTCTGGATATAATCCCTCAAGGTTTCATTCGGTTTCTGAACACAACACTGCAATTCTGTCAACCCTGTTGGCCTTTTGCAAGTACCTTCAAAGGTTCTAACAAACACTCGAGCAAGTTCCTCCCAACTATATATGCTGCCAGGAGCCAACTGATTCAACCACGCTCTGGCTGAGCCCTCCAACATCAAGGGGAGGTGCTTCATAGCCACATCATCATTGCCGCCACCGATCCGCACAACCACTCAATAGTCCTCAAGCCAAGTGTCTGGCTTGGACTTGCCGGTGAACTTGCTGACTCCAGTCACCAACCTGAAGTTGGGAGGAATCACTGCTGCTCTGATGGCTCTGCTGAAACACTCGGGTCCTGAAACACGCACCCTGCTTCCAGTTGGATGATCCCTATCGTGGCCTTCTCTGTGAGCCCTGTTCCTATCAACCAGACCTTGAACAAGGATAGATCTTGCATCAAAGCCTGGCTCTCTAGGGCCGACTGGAATTCTTCATTCGCCACTGTGGGGGCGCCTGTCATCTTGCCGCCGAGGCACGTATGACCCACTCCTCGGAGGAGGCATGGGCACTCGACGACGGTCATCGTGGTCAAGTCGATGATCATACTACTCACGGTTCCTGTACTGATCTTGCCGGTGCCCACGTTCCTCACGCCGCGGAGGCGATCTTGGGCTGTGAGCAGATTGGACATTATCTGCCACCACAAATCTGCTATGAATCCTATTCCGTGACTGAGATACTGCTGTATTCTGCTCTCCCGCTGCCCGGATTAAAGCCCGGATCTGCATCAAACCTCGGCCAGCTTCTGACTGGGAAGGTTGAATTGACTCTGCTATTCGAGCTGCAGTTGTGAGCTTCTGGATCAGAGTTTGGTATACCTAAGTCGGAGGCGGAAAAAGTTGTTGTCGGTGTCAAAACCGGCGGATCTCGGGTAGGGGGTCCCGAACTGTGCGTCTAGGCCGGATGGTAACAGGAGGCAGGGGACACGATGTTTTACCCAGGTTCGGGCCCTCTTGATGGAGGTAAAACCCTACATCCTGCTTGATTGATATTGATGATATGGGTAGTACAAGAGTAGATCTACCTTGAGATCAGAGAGGCTAAACCCTAGAAGCTAGCCTATGGTATGATTGTATGTTGTGATTGTTGTCCTACGGAGTAAAACCCTTCGGTTTATATAGACACCGGAGAGGGTTAGGGTTACACAAGGTCGGTTACAAAGGAGGAGATATCCATATTCGTACTGCCTAGCTTGCCTTCCATGCCAAGTAGAGTCCCATCCGGACACGAGACAAAGTCTTCAATCTTGTATCTTCATAGTCTAACAGTCCGGCCAATGGAGATAGTCCAGCTGTCTGGAGACCCCCTAATCCAGGACTCCCTCAGTAGCCCCTGAACCAGGCATCAATGACGTCCGACGCGTAGTATTTTCTTCAGCATTGCAAGGCGGGTTCCTTCTCCGAATAACATCACAGAAGAATTTGAATACGAGGATAGTGTCCGACCCTGCAAAATAAGTTCCACATACCGCTGTAGAGAGAATAATATTTTCGCAAATTCAATTTGCTGACTCATTTTGGCAGCATGACGTTGTGTCATGGCCCGACGATTATTCGAGCCGTTTTTCTTCAACCAGCTCCACACATAACACGAGGCGGTTTCTTGATACGTGTTGCCGAAGTAGAGATCATGTTCCCCCAATCACGGGATTCTCATTAATGCGGTCGTGGGTAACCCAACCGTGTCTAGGACTCCTAGATTATAGGCAAGTCCTAAATGGCTACGGAGAGGACACTTGATATTCATCCTCTTTATAAAGGGACAAGGTTTTCGCTTTTTCCCTCTCGTGCTCAATCGAACCCTTCCCCCGCCTCGAGTTCTAACACCCAAAGCCCAGGTTAGGTGCTCCAGATCTTCAATCATGTCCGGATCCAGCCTTCGGGGCCAATGGATTCCCTCCTCCGTTACGGAAGAGGACATTAAGAAGTTGAGGGAGGCCAGATACCAGACCGCCGAGGTTTCGCATCGGCTGCCTGCTCGAGGGCAGATAGTGTCGGTGTTCTGGGAACGGGGGTCCCTAGACTTGCCTGCCTGTGGCCTGCGGCGTGGCTCAAGGGGGTCCAGCGCGGCCCATCTTCACCAACACAAACCCAAGACCCTCGCGAGGGGCCAAGCCTCGCGGGGCAGACGACGCAGAGCTTCCTCAAGCGCGGCCTCGCCAGGCTGGCTCACGAGGAGGCGGAGAAATCAAGGCGGGGTACCTCACGAGGTGCCCGTGGCGCAAGCCATGACGACCGGGGGCGCCAGGCGGGTGCCAGCCCGCGCAGTGTCCTCCCTTCCTCTTTGGTGCAAAGGGGGCAAGCGCAGCCACGGAGTACCGAGGCATCAGGCAAAGGTTGCCATTTCGGTGCAACGAGACCAAGACCAGGAGGACTACAAGATGGAGGTCACCGTGGATCCCAAGACGGCATCATCACCAGAGCTTTGCGCAGGCGAAGACTACTTTTGTCAGGATAGTTGATACTAGCTGTCCCCTTCAAATTAGCCCGCCATTGTTGGCTCCCTTCCCGCTCGATATTTGGGAAGAGGACCAGGGCCTCTATAAATTGGACCAGCCACCCACGGAGCTGGGGGAGGA
Source organism: Triticum aestivum (assembly GCF_018294505.1). Classification (NCBI taxonomy): domain Eukaryota; kingdom Viridiplantae; phylum Streptophyta; class Magnoliopsida; order Poales; family Poaceae; genus Triticum; species Triticum aestivum. The sequence continues at coordinate 152,825,319 of NC_057812.1, forward strand.
AGGATCGAAGGATAGAGAAGATCAGAGAGAGAGAGAGAGAGAGAGAGAGAGAGAGAGAGAAAGGTGACTGAGCTCCTCCCAGCAGTTCGTCGCCCCAGCCAAGAACAGACCCTCGCGAGGCTATTCTTCCTTGTATTGTTCATCATCATCAACCGCAATCCACCACACCACACACTGGAGTAGGGTATTACACCACAACGGTGGCCCGAACCAGTATAAACCCTGCGTCTCTTGTGTTGTTCGTTCCATAGTTTAGATCCTAGCAAGGTGGAGGAGTGCAGGTAGGTAGGAGGCAAGATCTCCGTGCGCACCCCAGTGTTCTAACCTCAAGGGTCTGCCGGAACCCGAAATCCGACATTTGGCGCGCCAGGTAGGGGTGCGCCGGGATTCATATTCCACCACCCCGTTCTTCTCTGACCATCACGCCCATGTCTGACGCTCGTCGGGCCCGCGCTGAGCGCCGGTCCGCTTCCCGCGTCGCCCAGACGGCCCCTGTCGGCGGGCGTCCTTGCAGTTCCCCGTCACCTGCCGTCAACGCCGCCACCGGCCCGGCAGGGGACAAGCAGCAAGCATCATCCCAACATCCATCCGTGCGGCAAGACGGCCGCACCGCAACTCCCCCGCTCACCCCAGCTGGTTCTTCGTCCCGCGCGCTCCGCGCGCCCATGGAGGCTTAGGCTGCACTCATCACGGCGAACGAGCTCCTGCGCTACCGTCCCGTCGACGACGTCTATGAAGAATGGCTCGACCGCGTCGCCGAGCTCGTCCGTGCCGCAGGGGGCTCTCCTGCGCCGTCCGTTTTGCTGCACCGCACCCCACCCCACGCGAGCAATGAAGCTCCGGTGGCGCCCCGGCCGCCTCCTCCTCAGGAAGGCGCCATGGCTCCAAGGCGCGTGGACCCTGGGCGGAACCCGCTCCGTCAGGTGCCAGCGCAACAAGAGCAGAGCTGCCAAGAAGTCCCTCGCCCGCAAGAAGCTGCCTGGGCGCTCCCTACTCCAGCACGTCGTGACCATGCTCCTGCCCCCGCGCGTCAAGACCCCGCACTGCTCCCAGCCGCAGCGCGTGGGGACATGCAAGACCAAGTTCCCCGTCGTCCAAGGCCTCCCGTGGCCATAGCAGGCTGCCGCGCCTTCACCGCCGAGCTACGCAACGTCGCGTGGCCCGGCAAGTTCAAGCCAGACTTGCCTCCTCGCTATGACGGCACGGCTGACCCTGCGGAGTTCCTCCAGCTCTATGAGCTGGGCATCGAAGCTGCCAACGGAGACGAGAAGGTCATGGCGAACTGGTTCCCCATGGCACTCAAGGACGAGGCCCGCACCTGGCTCCTGAACCTAGCTCCAGGCACAATCTCCTCCTAGGACGAGATGCACACCCGCTTCATCGCCAACTTCCAAGGCACTCACGACCAGCCACCCGCCGTGAGCGACATGCGCCGCATCAAGCAACAGCCCGGGGAGACCCTGCAGAAGTACATCCAGCGCTTCAACAACGCGCGCCTCAAGATTCCCAAGGTGACTGAGGAGTCCATCATCTCGGCCTTCTCCGACAGCGTGCGTGACGTCAAGATGAAGGAGGAGCTGGCGATGCATGAAGACCTGTGCACTTCCTTGGAACTGTTCAACCTGGCAACCAAGTGCGCCAGGGCCGAGGAAGGGCGTCTCTCCCTCCTCGAGCTGCCTGCCGCAGACCCAGAAGAGAAGAAGCCCAAGGCCAAGGATGTGAAGAGCAAGGGGGCTGCCGTGCTCGCGGCAGAACCAGACACCAAGCGGGGCAGAGATCAACCCGAACCTTCCAAGGGCAGCCGGTACTGTGTGTACCACGACCTCCACACCCACAACACCAACGAATGTAAAGAGCTCCGAGCCGTACGAGAAGGAAGGATCGGTCGTCGCCCTGACCGCAGTGACCGGGGCTACGGCCGAGGAGGAGGAAGGAACGCATGACGCTGGGAAGACCGTGGCCTGCGCCAAGGGTGGCGCGATCAACCTCGCGAGGATCGCTGGCAAGACCCGCCTCGCGAGGGAGGCTGGAGGGATCAGCCTCGCGAGGGAGACGGGAGGGATCAGCCTCGCGAGGGAGACGGGAGGGATCAGCCTCGCGAGGATCACCCGCAAGGCAACGCAGGCCTCCCACCACTGCCGCCGCAGCCAAGGAGAAACGAGGACCGCCACCAGGACGAGGGGGCTGGGGGCTTCGAGGAGCCGCACGCGATCGCCTGTATCCTGGGCGGGGCACAAGCCCCAGCCTCTCAGTGCATCTTCAAGCAGTTCGCCCGCGAAGTGAACGCAGTCCTCCCCAGGCTCGAAGCCACGCGCCCTCTTAGGTGGTCGGCGTGCGCCATCATGTTTAGCTCAGCAGATCAGCTCAAGTGTGCGGCTACAGCCGGAGTCCTCCCGATGCTTTGTTCCCCAATCATCAGCAACGTGGTGGTCACAAAGACCCTCATCGATGGCGGGGCAGGGCTCAACGTCCTGCCCGTGGAAACATTCAACATCCTCCAAGTGCCCTACAGCCAGCTTCAGCCAACCAAGCCTTTCTCCGGTATCACCGACGGCTCCACGGTCCCGATTGGGCAGGTCTGCCTCCCTGTCACCTTCAGGGCACGCGACAACTACCGCACCGAGCTCATCGACTTCGACGTCGCTCACATTCGCCTGTCGTACAACGCCATCCTTGGGTACCCACCGCTGGCCAAGTTCATGGCCGTAACTCACCACGGCTACAACGTCCTCAAGATGCCAGGAAGCGGCGGAGTCATCACGGTGCCCTGTGAAGAGAAGGACGCGGTGTGTTCCCTGGAACGAGCCTTTCGGGCCGCGTCACTGGAAGACCCGGATCGTGGAAGTAGGAGGCCTCCCGAGACCGCCCCTAAGAAGAAGAAGACATCATCCGGCCCGACCACTCAGGAGGCAGGCCCCTCTGGGCCCGCGCCTGCCCAGGGGGAACCTCCTTCCATCGCATAGGAAAGCGCGCCTGGCGCCCTGCTCAGGCAAGGCTCGGGGGCTCTCCCCTGGAGGGCCACCGACCTAGCTAGGGTCATGAGGGAGGCGCTTGGGCACCACCTGGAGGCGTGTTTCGAAGCACGTTTCCCTCAAGAAGGAGCAAGGCAAGGAGACCCATACCCTCAGGAGTTCGTCAGCAAGGCCATTCAGGAGCTACATGAGTCAAGAGTCATGAAAGGCGGCCGCCGCCAACCAGCAGTGGCTCCCCATCCAGGCGAGGATGGTGGGCTGCGCGTCTGCATCGACATACAGGGGCTCAACCGAGTCGCCTCTCTGGAGCGCCTCTGGCCCTCGCGAGTGGGGCGCTGCGGAGGCCCACCCCACAGCTACGTTCGCATGCCTTACGGCTTGCCGAATGCGGCCGACATGTACCAGCGCCTCATGAGGGGCATCACGGTGGCACGAGAGGCCAGTCGTTCCACAGCCCTGGCAGGGATGGAGATGGCCCGTCAGAAGCCGCCAGCGCCTCCGGAGCCTCCCGAGGCCCCTGGGCCTGGGGGCTCGTGAGGGTCGGCTCCCGCAGCCCATCGAGCCTGCTACACCAACGCTCCTTCATCTTCAACATCATCAGGTGACATCTTTCGAGTTTTATTTCCAGCTGGGAGCGCCCCCAGGGCTGCGTTATTCCCAGGCCGCGTGGGTCCGTCCCTGCGGCGTGTATCCCCTTTTTATTCCATGTTGTTAGCTTACCTTGTTGGCGGCGCCCCTCGGGTTGCATGACCCCCAAGTCGCTCGGGCCTGACCCAGTGATGTCCGCATTCCCAGCATCTATTTGAATGAATCCACTCCTTCGCGGCTAATGTGTTTTACCTAGTTGCCTGCTCAGCTGACGCCAACTAACGAAGCTGCTCCCAAACGGCCCGACGCTTGCGCATGGGTCCGTTCCTGCAATGCCGACAAACTTGGATGGCTGAGCTCTGGCTTTGGTAGCCCCGCATAGCGTCACCTCGTCAAGCCTTCAGTGCCTCACTACCCCTCGGAAGCAACCAACGACTGACTGTCAATTGTCATGGCAACCCCTTGTTTTTTCTATGATGGACCTGCAGGACCTCCTGAAGGAGCTGCGTCATGCGAGGCCCTTGCGGTGTCTCCTTCGCTCTCGTCCGCGTGAACCGTTGCACGTTAAAGGGGGGGTGCCTAAGCATCACGACTCAGGGCTCCTACTGGCTCTCCAGCCCTCACCCTCTGGCCTTGACCACTCCATCGTGACCTGGCATACCAGCGACGGCTGAGACTCGCTCAAGGGCCATGACCCGAGGACGTAGAGCAGAAAGGGGAGCAAAGGCAAGAGGGGAGAGACACACGAGGACCTCGCCGAGCAACCTCGCGCCTGCCGATGCACGGACCCGGCTACACACTAGAGAGCGGCCCCTGATCCTCGAGATAAGTCATCACCCGGAAGCGCCAGCTGCCGTGGCACCATCCCCGCACCTAATGCTACCCCGTGTTAGCAACGCCGCTCTCCTTTCTCACCAAACAACGGCTGCTTGGGCGCCAAAGGGGACCTCCTGAGCATCGCGACTCAGGGGCTCTTACCGGACTCCGGGTCGCTCACCTCCTGGCCTTGACCATGGCATCGCGACCTGGCATACCAGCGACGGCTGAAGCCGCCTTGGGACTGGGACCTGTCGACGCAGAGCACCAAGCCCTCGTGAGGTTCGAAAGGGAGGACTGAGCTAAGACGGAATGAGCAACTCGCGCAATTCTACGACAAGGGTTATATTAACAAAACAGGATCATAGGCACCTTACAAGCCCCCGCGGGGCGCGTTTTTGATTCCTCACAGGGAACAGATCCTAAAGGGACACAAACTACGCACGACCCTACAAAAGACACCATCATCAACAGTGGGCCGTCAAGCACCGATGCCAACCCCATCCAGATTAGAGTCGGCGGCGGCCTGACGAGCCCGCCCTGCTCCAGGAGCGGTGCTAACTCGGGGGCTCGTAGCTGTCGTCGCTCGTCTCCGGAGTCGCGAAGAGCTCGCCGGAGTCACTGGAGCCTCCGACGCCTCCACCGCTTGAGGAGCCGCCAAGGGAGTGGTTGGCGGGCCCAGTCCTTGTTGCGGCAGGGTCCTAGCCACCTTCCCCGGGGAAGCACTCCAGCCGGCGCCCGCTCGCATCGAAGACCTTGAAGAGCATCACCGAAGCACCGTCGTAATCCAAGTGGACCGCGAAGACGCCCCTTACCCTGCAAACCCGGGCGATCTCTCTCCAACCCCGAGTCATGAAGACCTCGCCCGGGGCAACGACTGTGAGCTCTGCCTTGGTCGCGAGGGTGCTGCAGCCGGCGTGCTGCAGCCAGAGCTCTAGGGGCTCCCCCTGCGGGACGATGGAGGCAAAGAAGGGAGGAAGGCAGATCCAAAACTAAAGAGGAATGGCGACGTGGAGCATGAACTCTTGGGAGGAGCCCTCGGTGTGGACCCCAGGGGGGACGACCCACACCTTCATGACCCGTCGGCGCCGACGGCGGCGCCGCCCATGGCGGTCAGCATCAGCTCCTTCGGGGCCCTCGACGTGGGCGTACAATGGCAGCGAGAACCCCGGCGGCACCCGCTCGCACCAAGGCCTCGACACCACCTGAAGGGCCCCCTCGTCCGGGCCACGGGGGGCGAGCCGTTTCTTCGGCGGGAGTGGGTCTGGTTCCCCTCGGGGAGCCTTTCCCTTCTCTGTCGTCGAGAACCGGCGGATCGGAGCCATCGCAGCAAGACGGAGCAAGGATCGGGAAGAAGGAGAAGCAAGGAGGGATGGACTGGAAGGGCGCGTGCTGTTCCGTACTTATGGCCGGCGAAGGCCAACCGCCTATCTCCATGATTGCAGGTAATCATGACCCGCTTTGCATGTAGGGACTTGTCCAATCCGTGCAGTTGCCGAAGCGCCATGGGGAAGTGGAGACGCCCACGACCAATCAACCGCCACGCGGCGCCCAAGGCTGCAGGCTGTTAGGGCCCGCGGTGCTTCGCTTTTGCCCTTCTGCCTCCCTGCACGGCCAAGTCCGGGCGTGCCTTGGGCCCGGGGGCTACCGTCGGCGTTCTGGGAACGGGGGTCCCCAGACTTGCCTGCCTGCGGCCTGCGGCGTGGCTCAAGGGGGGCCCAGCGCGGCCCATCTTCACCAACACAAACCCAAGACCCTCGCGAGGGGCCAAGCCTCGTGGGGCGGACGACGCGGAGCTTCCTCGGGCGCGGCCTCGTCAGGCTGGCTCACGAGGAGACGGAGAAATCAAGGCAGGGTACCTCACGAGGTGCCCGTGACGCAAGCCATGAAGACCGGGGGCGCCAGGCGGGTGCCAGCCCGCGCAGTGTCCTCCCTTCCTCTTTGGTGCAAAGGGGGCAAGCTCAGCCGCGGAGTACCGAGGCATCAGGCAAAGGTTGCCATTTCGGTGCAACGAGACCAAGACCAGGAGGACTACAAGACGGAGGTCACCGTGGAGCCCAAGACGGCGTCAACACCAGAGCTTTGCGCAGGCGAAGACTACTTTTGTCAGGATAGTTGATACTAGCTGTCCCCCTTCAAATTAGCCCTCCATTGTTGGCTCCCTTCTCGCTCGATATTTGGGAAGAGGACCAGGGCCTCTATAAATAGGACCAGCCACCCACGGAGCTGGGGGAGGAAGGATCAAAGGATAGAGAAGATCAGAGAGAGAGAGAGAGAGAGAGAGAAAGGTGACTGAGCTCCTCCCAGCAGTTCGTCACCCCAGCCAAGAACAAACCCTCGCGAGGCTGTTCTTCCTTGTATTGTTCATCATCATCAGCCCAAGAGGCAATCCACCACACCACACACTGGAGTAGGGTATTACACCACAACGATGGCCCGAACCAGTATAAACCCTGCGTCTCTTGTGTTGTTCGTTCCATAGTTTAGATCCTAGCAAAGCGGAGGAGTGCAGGTAGGTAGGAGGTGAGATCTCCGCGCGCACCCGAGTGTTCGAACCTCAAGGGTCTGCCGGAACCCGAAATCCAACAGATTGTCCCTACTCCCGAACCCAACGAGAACATCGTGTTCGTCTCCCACTTCCTCCGAGGTCTGGGCCTCACTCTGGACCCGTTCGTCAGGGGTTTGATGTTCTATTACGGGCTAGATTCCACGATCTAGCTCCGGACTCCTTTCTCCACATCTCGACATTTATTGTCGTGTGTGAGGCCTTCCTCCGTGTTACCCCTCACTTCGGCGTGTGGCTCAAGACCTTTGAAGTAAAGGCGAAGATGATCGAGGGGCAACATGCAGAGTGCGGAGGTGCGTCAATAAGCAAGATGCCAGGAGCCCCATGGCTGAAAGGTTCCTTTCCAGAGGTGTCCGAATTGTGGCAACGGGAGTGCTTTTACGTCACGGCTCCCAGAAGTGCCAAGTGGGCGGCTGCCCCCGCTTTCCGCTCGGGCCCCGCACCACAACTGATGTCATGGATTAGCAGAGGTCTGAGCTGGGGTCCAGCCAAGGACGTGCCTATACTGCAAAGCCGCATCCGAGATCTCTTCGAGGGAGATTTTAATTTGGTTGTGGTAATACAAGTTATGCTGGTTCGTCGAGTCCAGCCTTGCAAATGCCGGCCCCTTCGCTTGTGGGAGTTCAACCCAGAGGGACCGCGTGCCAGTCAAAGTTTCCTCGGCCTGACGCACGAGGAGATGTACAAGTCATTTTTCGTACCTCAAGTAGAGTGTCCGGATATTACCGAGGACGTGGGCCTGAGCAGTAACCGCGCCGCTGAACAAGTAAGAAATCCTCTGGCTGAACACACTGTCTTTTATTCGTCACAAAGTTATTTATGAGAGTTTGCTTTTTGACCAGGACTGGCTAACAAAGGCGAAGATGATTCGGTGTTTGGCCCCCCTCCCTGAGGGTTTGGAAAATCCGGTATTGGAAAAGATGCTCGAGGTCGCACCATGCCCGGAGCCCTCGAAGGAAGATATGAGGGGGTGGGATAATACAGGCGGACACGGGCCCCCGTCGCTGCTAGTTCCAACCAAGGGAATGAGCGTCTCCATGAAGGAGGATAACCGGGGGAGGAAAAGGGCTGCTTCCGAGGATCCGAAGCCGAAGCCTCCAAACGGGAGAAGAAGTCTCCCACAGAGGGTCCTGCCTCGGGGGGCGCTTCTGCCGCACAAAGTCCGCGGGGGGATCAACCCTCCAACGAGTCGTAAGTGATCCAAAATACTTTAATAGTAGAGGTATGCTATCTTTCTTTTGAGAAAATAACCACCGCATATATCTTCCAGTTCGGGCCTTAGCCCCTCTCAGCTGAGCTCGTCTTTGGGGGATCTTCTTCCAGAGATGATGGAGAGCGAAACGCCTCCCCCGGACTCCTCCGCTCAAGAAGTGGGCGACTCTGAAGTGTCCTCACGAAGGGCCTCTCCGGATCCGGTGAGGCCAGAAGATAATCCCATAGACCCCCGAAGTCCCTAGCGTCCGGCTCCCGAGAGGGCAAACAAAAGAGTTCGGCACCGTCTGGTATCCGGTTGGACGTTCTGAGGGAGCTGGTGTGGCGAGCGGCCATCTCAGAAGAACATCGTACATTGATGGGTACGGTGATGGAGAGAATTTTGTCCGCCGGAAGCGGATTACATGAAGCCTTTATGAGTCTACTGACAGGCTTTGTGGTACGTGAGATAATATGTGATAGTACTGCACATGTTAGGTGTGCCCTGTGTAGATAGTAGCCCCTGAGACTCTGGTTGTCGTCGAGAACGGCGGCGAACAGACGATCATATTCCCAGGCAATAACCAGACTACCCCTATGTGCAGGTGGTGGAAGCTCCGATGGCTAGCCGGACTAGTGAGTTTGCCAAATTAAAACGGCAACTGGATGCGGCAGACGCCGACATCGAGCTTGTTAACAAGAGGCTTGACGAGGCACAGGGTAAGTGTTATTATCTGGTGAACGCCACATAGTAAGAGCAGCATGATGCTAGTATCTTTAATATGTTGTGACTGCAGATGGAGCTGCCATCGTGGAAACCTTGCGGGCAGAACTTGCCCGAGCCAAGGAACAAGCGAGGATTAGTAATGCGGCTGCTTTGAAGGCGGCCGAAGAGTTGAAGGCCGAGAAGGCCGCACATTGCGAGAGCCAAGAGAAGATGGCCAAGATGGCCGTAGAATTAAAAGACACTGCCGACCGTTGCCGGGTCCTTGAAAAAGAAAACCGAGCGAAGGCAACGGACCTTGAGAAGGCCACGATGCGGACAAAGACACCCGTTCTGCTATGAGAGCGAAGAAGGAGGAGCTGCGGGAAGCCGGGGATATTGCGGCTGGGAAAGCCCTTCATGTTACGGAGGAAGTTCGAGATCCACGGTATGCCCCTCTGGATCGGCTGTGGAGTTCGGCAGATGCGTATATGGATTTGGCGGCGAGCGCTGCCGATGCGGCCAAGTACTTCCAAGGTCAGGCAGATCGTGAAGTGGACAAGCTGTTCTGGTCGCAATTCAACGTTCTAGAGCGTCCGCTTTCATTGACTGACTAGCTAGACGAATGGGCCGAACTGAATAGGTTGTCCGGACTCGCCATGAGGTCTGTTGTGGATCAGCTATGGCCGGAAAAGCCAAAGCCGAACAACTATTTCAGCTTAGTGCAGCAGTTCCTTGGTGCGGTGCCGTGCATTAATGCGATGAAGAGGTCGGCGTGCATAGAAGGCTCGCAGAGGGCCCTTGCCCGTGTTAAAGCATACTGGGCGGAGATGGACTCTACCACTGTTGTGGCGCAGGGTTCGACCATAGGACGAGTGGCTGCCGAGCACTATTTTGAGGAGGTTCTCGAGGGTGCTCGTTTGATAGAGGCCCAATGCTCGAAGAATATTATGTTTGAGTGATATGTATTCTCATTGTAAACACAATGCTTTTATGAAATTTTATAAGGCCATGTTTATACTTTTGCCTGAAATTAGTACGATGCCTCCTGTGCGGCTGTTTATGTACACATGTGTATAACCTGAAAGATTGCAGCCGTCGGCTTCAACCCCCACGCATATAATGCGGAGGTGCTCGCGAAAAACGCGTGTTCACACTTAACCCAACGTCTTGGTCCTATTAAGGAGGTGATAGCGTAGCGAACGAGGCAACCGGACTATAATGCTTTAACACTTTCACTTAGCCATAGGAGTTTGACAGTGGGGCTACTAGATAGCCCCTGGTGGCTCCGCACTCTCCCGATCGCGGGGTGCATACATGCCTGGCCGGAAAACGGCCCTTCGTTAAGGCGGAGGAATTCTAACATTCCGATAGGTCATCGAGTGGTTGACCAGTCTCACGCTATATCATGACAGTCAGTTTTCGGCTTTCTCTACTGAGGTGCTCGTCCGGATGAACCAGGGCACAATCGCAGTAGTTCTCCTGGTGCTACCTTAGCCGATAAAGCGGAACGTAAGGCACCAAAACACAGGAGCCGGGCAAACCCAACATTTGACCAAAGACAATGATTCGGAGCTGATGCATATAAGGCCAAACTCGCGACGCCGAACACTCCCTAACGTATTCGGTCTTTATGGTATAAACCGGGCCTAAATAGTTCCCTTTGTAAGAAGCCCCTTGTGTCCAGGTACATGCATTATTCTGATGTGGCCACATGCCAAGACGTCAGCATCCTTCTCAACTGTGCTGAGAATTCGGTGGATGTGTATCAACAAGAGACAGTAAAAAAGGTTTACGCAGGGTCTTAATCTAAAAAGAATCCTTGGAGCGGGTCCCTGCTGCACGTCTGCTCCTGTGTCTCCGTTGTGCCATATCCTGGACGGGTGTAGCACGATGATCATCTGTAAAAGAGACGAACTTAGGTGAAAAAGTTGTCGTGCAAAAGGATAGTTTTTAAAGAAACCATGTATAATTCAAGATGAGTAAAAATTGCCACTTGTCTGCGTGTGTTGAGCCCCTTGTATTTGTAATAGGGGTGTGACCATTGATCCGGTATGAATTACATATAGCTGCACCGGAATCGTCTAACCGTGTCCGAGGTATTGACGACCTGATAAATGCTTTAGTTGGTCAGGCCGTTTTTAGTGTGCGGCTGCCAAGGCAGCCGCACTCTCTTCGGCGCGCGAAGATATTACTTCCGTTCACTGTAATGATGCCACATGGGCCGGGCATCTTGAGTGTGAGGGAAGCATAGTGCGGTATTGCATTGAAGCGAACGAAAGCTTCGCGTCCGAGTAGTGCTTGATAGCCACTTTGGAACGGAGCGATGTGGAAGGTTAAATGTTCGCTACGGAAGTTATCGGGGAAGCTGAATATAACCTTTAGTAGCAGGGAGCCTGTGCAATGAGCCCCTGGGCCTGGCGTTACTCCTTTAAAGGTAGTATTGCTTTGGCAATTTTTTGTTGGGTCTATCCCCATTTCGCGGATTGTATCCTGGTATATCAGGTTTAGACTACTGCCATCGTCCATCAGGACTCGTGTGAAGTGGTACCCGTCAATTGTTGGGTCTAATACCAGGGCAGCCCATCCTGCACGCCGGATACTTGTTGAGTAATCACGATGGTCGAAAGTGATCGGTTGAGACGACCAGTGGCAGGACTCTGCGGTTATAGGCCCTTGGGCATATTTTTCTGGGAGTGCCGTTTTGTTTCTTCCCTTGATCACGTGTAACACGTTTACTATTTTGACTTCTGGTGGAAATTTCTTTTGTTCCCCAGTGTCTTGCTTGAGAGACTCATCCTCGTCTTCGCTTGGTGTATCCTCCCCCTTGTGTACGGCGTTGAGCTTGCCGGACTGCTTGAAGACCCAACATTCTCTGTGGGTATGATTAGCGGGTTTACTAGGGGTGCTATGGATCTGACATATTTGGTCCAGAATTTTGTTTAGGCTGGACAGTTCGTCTCTGGCGCCTTTAGAGGGCGGCTTTTGCTGATCTGGCCGAGAGCTTTTGAATCCGGCGTTTACTGCCGTGCTCTCCGTGATGTCTTCTTTATTCCGGCGTTTGTTATTGCTGTTGCGCCGTGATTTCCCGTTTCCATCTCTAACTTCAGATGTACTGGGGTCGCTGGTGCTGCATCTGGCTAGCCAGCTGTCCTCACCCGCGCAAAAGCAGGTCATGAGGCTTGTTAATGCTGCCATTGTTCTCGGCTTTTCTTGGCCGAGGTGTCTGGCAAGCTATTCGTCACAGACGCTATGCTTAAAAGATGCCAAGGCTTCGGCGTCCAAACAGTCGATAATTTGGTTCTTTTTAGTAAGAAACTTGTTCCAAAGTTTTCGGGCTGACTCTCCGGGCTGTTGAGTTATATGACTCAAATCGTCCGTGTCCGGAGGTCGGACATAAGTCCCTTGAAAATTTGCCCGAAAAGCGTCTTCGAGCTCTTCCCAGCTTCCAATGGAGTTTTCGGGGAGGCTTTTAAGCTAGTGACGAGCTAGCCCTTTGAGCTTGAGGGGTAAGTACATGATGGCGTGGAGATCATCTCCTCGAGCCATATGGATATGGAGGATATAGTCCTCAATCCAGACCCCAGGGTCTGTTGTTCCGTTGTATGCCTCTATGTTTACGGGTTTGAATCCCTCTGGGAATTCATGGTCCAGCACCTCGTCGGTGAAACATAGGGGGTGTGCGGCACCCCTGTATCCGGGTGTACCGCGTTGTTCGGATGTTTGTTGTGTTACATCGTATGCTGGGGCGTGCTTGCGTGGTCCACAGATGGATCTGGTTGCGCCGTCCTTTTGGTACGAGCCCTCGCGTGGATCGCGTATTGGCTTGTGGGTGGCGTTGTTTGCCGCTCTATGTAGGCCGCGAGGTCGTCTATCCGGCCAGGTGGTCATTTTTATTTTTGGTTGTGGGGGGTCTGAGGCCTCCTCATCGAATTCAGGTAGCAACTTCCGCTTTGGGTAGCTCTTGGTGGGGTGATTGCCGTCGTACTTCGTTGCTGTGTTGAGTACTTTGCTCCATCTGATTTGGAGTGTGTCCTGCGCAGCCTTGAGCCTTTGCTTCTGCCTTTTCAGACTCCTCGCAGTGGCAACAAGCCTTTGACGGGCATTCTGTTGCTCCGGGTGCCTATCCGGCTTTATGTTGTACGGAGTATTATCTTTGATAGAATTGGTTTGTTCGGTTTGATTCTCCGTATTGCCGTGGTCCGGCAGTGTTTCGCCCTGCTCCAACGTTGGGTCTGTATGATCATTATTTCCGCCGAGGTGGGATTTGGGGCGGCGCTTGCGCCGCCGCTTTGACTGCTTCTCGAGGGAACGAGCCTTCGGTGCGTCCATCCATTCCTCGTCGTCTTCTTCTTTTGGTATGTCCACCATGTATACGTCTAATGATGAGGTGGTCATCCAGCGCTCTGTGGGCGGTGGTTCCCCTTTGCCTCCCGCATCGTTGTTCATATCGTCAATGTCTTCGGAGTCGAAGTCGAGCATGTCGGTTGAGTCATCGACAGTGTCTATTAAGTGGGTGGTGGGTGGGCGTCGAATTTCTTCGTCGTCCGCATCCCAATCCTGTTGGCCATAATCCGGCCAGGGCTCTCCTGACAAAGAGAGAGACCTTAGTGAATACAGAATGTCGCCGAAGGGCGAGTGCTAAAAGATATCTGCGGTGGTGAATTCCATGATCGGCGCCCAATCGGATTCGATTGGCAGGGGCGCGGATGGTTCGTAGTCCGGAAAAGAGTCTGGCACCTTGGAGTCACGGGCTGCGCAGAGGGTTAGGCTGGTGTTCGGCTCGATCGCCGTTGAGACTGCAGCCCCTAAGGCGGTGTCTAACCACCCGTCCTTGACTGGCGCAGTTGGCTCCGAGCTAAGGGTCGGAGCTGATGCAGGCGCAGCCTCTAGGGTACTGTTCGGTGGCAGAGCTAGGTCATACCCATCGCGAGAGTGCGGCGCGCCCGGCTGTGGCTCGAATCCGTCGAAGATCAAGTCTTCACGGATGTCGGTTGTGTAGTTCAAACTTCCAAATTTGACCTGATGGCCAGGGGCGTAGCTTTCAATCTGCTCCAGATGGCCAAGCGAATTAGCCCGCAGTGCAAAGCCGCCGAATACAAAGATATGTCCGGGGAGAAAAGTCTCACCCTGGACCGCATCGCTATCGATGATAGTAGGAGCCATCAAGCCTAACGGCGACGACACAGAGGAACTCTCAATGAAAGCACCAATGTTGGTGTCAAAACCGACAGATCTCGGGTAGGGGGTCCCAAACTATGTGTGTAGGACGGATGGTAACAGGAGGCAGGGGACATGATGTTTTACCCAGGTTCAGGCCCTCTTGATGGAGGTAAAACCTTACGTCCTGCTTGATTGATATTGATGATATGGGTAATACAAGAGTAGATCTACCACGAGATCAGAGAGGCTAAACCCTAGAAGCTAGCCTATGGTATGATTGTATGTTGTGATTGTTGTCCTATGGACTAAAACCCTTCGGTTTATATAGACACCGGAGAGGGTTAGGGTTACACAAGGTCGGTTACAAACGAGTAGATATCCATATCTGTACTGCCTAGCTTGCCTTCCACGCCAAGTAGAGTCCCATCCGGACACAAGACGAAGTCTTCAATCTTGTATCTTCATAGTCTAACAGTCCGGCCAATGGAGATAGTCCGGCTGTCCGTAGACCCCCTAATCCAGGACTCCCTCAGTTGTCATCGACTGGATTGAGGAATCCGCTACCGAGCATGCTCGTTGAGTGCGCGCTGGAGGTTCTCCAGTCGAGTGGGCTCAGCCAAGTTGGCCAGGCGCGCCTCCTCCAAGGCCTGGGCCTCGGGGGTTTCTCCAACGATAGGAGTGTGAAGTGCATCCATATTACGGCGGTGAAGCTCTTCCCTCTGCTGCGAAGAGAGGGGTTCGGGGCAGTACTCCTCGTGGGCATGTGATGGGTCGCCGACGCCATCACCACCGTCTTCACGGGTGAAGCCAGGAGGACTGCGTGGTCCATTGACCTTCAAAACTTCCGCCGCGGGGTCGCTGCTGTCGCACTCGGATGCAGTCTTGATGGAGCCAGTCGACAGATCGAACAGGCCGTAGAAATTTCATCAGGCTCGATCGCCGCGATTTGTGGGGTGGCCGATTAGCAGGCCACCGCATGCCTCACCCACCGCTGAAGCCAAGATCGACCGGATTGCTGGCGCCGGCGAACAATGGAAAGCGAGGTTTCCACAGGAGCCGACTGATACTGAGTCGACGGCTGCCGAAGAAGGACACCGCGGACGCAAGCGCGGAAGTGCGTCGCCCCGCGGACGGGGAGCGCCTCGACGTCGAATGGAGCCTTGTGGAGCCAAGCGGAGTCATCGGCGATGAAAATAAGTGCACCGAGATGGATCTCGCGGCCTTCAGCCAATCCTACGCCGGAAACCATGATGACAGGAATCGGAAGAATCACAACTTCTCCAACAAACTGCTAAGACACCTGCCCCATGGTAGACGCCAACTGTCGTGGATCTAAGACTGCCAGTAGAATGGGGGTAGGTATGAGGAGGCAAGATCCTAGCTATGGAGTAGTTGTACACACGAGTTTACGAGTTCAGGCCCTCGCGGAGGAAGTAACAGCCCTACGTCTCGGTGCCCTGAGGCGGTCGACTGGATTATATGCGTGTGTGAGTTTACAAAAGATGCGAACCCCTGTCTTGGAGGAGGGGGTGGCTTATATAGAGTGCGCTAGGACCCCAGCTCCCCTCCATTACGCGGGGTTCAATGTACATAAAGAAGGAGCGTTACAGGTAACGTCTGTACTAAAGTGATGTAAATGATAGTTCAGTCTATGAGTAAACACCCGACCGTTGCTGTGTAGAGTGACTTTAGATCTTCTGTTTGTCGAGTGATTTCTGTGACGGTCGAGTGACATTGATTCTTCTGAGTGGAATGTCTTTGGTCAAGTGAATGATGATACCCTTTGAATGCTTCTGGCTTTAGGGTGATGTCCTTGGGGAGGGTGTCTAGGTCAGGCCTATGACCCTACCCTAGGTGCATAGATTCATCAGTCGTTGCCCTACTGCCCTTATGGTGGGTATCGATATTCGTCGCCGCCGTAGTTCTCCCGGACGCCACCATAGAAGTCCCGAGCAGGGGGTCCTTCACGGCCGCGCCCTGCGTTCTGGCCGGCCACTGGCGGACGCGAGTCCCACGCCGCCTCTTGCTGCCTAGGGTTGGCCCGCCCCGGGGCTATGGCACCAGCGGCAGTGGCCCTAGCTGGCAGCGGGACCAGGGCCCCAGCGACCCTTGTAGGTGGCGCCGCAGCGGGTGGCGGTCCTGTCTTTGGCGGCGGTGGCTGTCCTCCTCGCCCCGCCATGGGAAATAGGGCACCGATGCCGCCCTTGATCTGAGCTACCCGACGAACTTTGAGCGACGGGAACCCAGTTTTGCAGTAAACCCTAGCAGAAGTGATCGATCGATCATGCGGTGACTCGCTCTTCGAGATTACATGCACCAACGAAGCGATCGACGCACTTGGTTTCGGGGCTTGGGTCTCCAACCGGGCCGTATACCCAGTTTCAATAGAGCCCACGACCGTCGTAAACTCTGAACTGACCTCCTGGCCCAACAACAAATTCAAACGCGCCCGTCTGGCCGTTCTCATCTCGTCGGCCGCCCTAGCCTTCGGCGGCGGCCCAGACGGCCGCCCCTTCTTCCCTTTCTTCTTCTTAGTAACAATTGTCCAAGCATACGGAATAAAATCAGACAGAGTGTTCAGCGTTTGGGTTACGTTCGGGATCGGCCCGATCCATGGCTTAACCATTGGCTGCAGCTTCTTTAGGGCTTCCTTCCTTCGGCGAACGGTTGAAGGAGCGACCACCGTTGGCTTCGTCGCCACACATGTCACCATCGATGTCGCTGTTGTCTTGGCTTTGTCCATGGCGACCTCATTGTCGGTGTCAAAATCGGTGGATCTCGGGTAGGGGGTCCCGAACTGTGCGTCTAAGGTGGATGGTAACAGGAGGCAGGGGACACGATGTTTTACCCAGGTTCGGGCCCTCTTGATAGAGGTAAAACCCTACGTCCTGCTTGATTGTTCTTGATGATATAAGTATTACAAGAGTAGATCTACCATGAGATCAGAGAGGCTAAACCGTAGAAAGCTAGCCTATGGTATGATTGTATGTTGTCCTATGGACTAAAACCCTCCGGTTTATATAGACACCAGAGGGAGCTAGGGTTACACAAGGACGGTTACAAAGGAGGAGATATACATATCCGTATTGCCTAGCTTGCCTTCCACGCCAAGTAAAGTCCCATCCAGACACGAGATGAAGTCTTCAATCTTGTATCTTCATGGTCCAACAGTCCGGCAAAAGGATATAGTCCGGCTGTTCGGAGACCCCCTAATCCAGGACTCCCTCAGTAGCCCCCGAACCAGGCTTCAATGATGTCAAGTCCGACACGCAGTATTGTCTTCGGCATTGCAAGGCGGGTTCTTCTCAAGTCTTGAATGTTTGTTATGTAGTGTCCGGACCCATAAATGTTGGACTTCTTGGCTTCTGCGCCCCATAAGGGCTATCTCCCATGCGTCGAATGAATACGAGGAGCCAGGGCATTTTTACATTTACCCCCTAGCCAGATAAATAAATTGTCTATTAAAGGGATGGGGATTCCTAGATCTAATCCATACCATCCTCCCACAGCAAGAATCCATCGGAGCGTGCTTCGAAAAAATCCATTCCAACATGGCCGACCACCGCAGCTCCTCCTCTCGCCCCCGTAGCCCTAAGCCCGGTGATTGGGAGAGATGCTCTGTCCCACACAGTCGATTAGTCGAACTGCAGACCTAGGGATTTCTACCTCCAGCGTATGTGGATCCCGTCCGAGCTGGGCTCGCCACCTATAATGGCGGGAGCAAGCGGAGAGCTTCCCTAGTCCCTCTACGGGGGAGTGGGTGTGCCTTGTTCCTTACTTATTAAGGGGACTCGGATTTCCAATTCATCCATTCCTCCGCGGGCTCCTGGAGTTTTAGGCCTCCAACTGCATAATTTCACCCCTGCTTCCATATTACACATCGCCGGCTATGTCGCCCTTTGTGAGTTATTCCCGGGCTGCGAGGCTAATTTCGAGCTGTGGAAGAGGTTATTTTGCCTCGTCCCTCACACACAGAAGGGGTCACTTTATCAAGTGGGCGGAGCCGAAATATGGCGCATCGCCAAAACCGGATACCTGTCCGGTACTCCGAAGAAGACGTCCGACGACTGGCCTTCAGAATGGTTTTATATGGAGGACGTTCCCCTTCCATACCCTATTCGGAGGAGTCTTCCTGAGTTCAACAATGCTCCTCTGAAGAGACGACGCAGCTGGCGCCCATGGAGCCCCCACGAGGAAACAACGGAGAAGTCCTTTACCCGATGAACCGGATTAAAGCGCGGGCTCAATCAGGATTCACAGTAATCGAGGTTATGTCAATATGCATAATGCGGGGAGTGCAGCCACTTCAATATCAAGGGCACCCCCTGTGGTGTTTCAACGGGGAAGATGATGCCACCCGTTGTGGGCGTAAGGGACCGGACTCCACTGCTGCTTTAGCAAAAATTCTGTCCGAGTTGTTCAAGGGAGAAGAAGAGGAGTTCATCCGCATCAAGCCACGGGATGGATTCTCCATGTACAACCCTCCAAGCTGGGTGAGTCATATCTCCTTACTCCCATTCTTCCCACATTTTTTGTCGTAGGTACTTACCTTGCCATTTTATGGCAGGAACTGCAAAAATCTGTAAGGGAGGTCAATAGCCCATCTCCACAACCAGAGGACCCTGACCGGGCCCTCAGTCCCGGAATCGAAGAAGATCCAGACATATTCGTGGATCTGATAGACAGGCAGTTCTATCAACTGAGCTGTGATGACACCATGGTGGCCATCACGGCCGACTGTCCCGGACTGCTCCCTGCGTCGCATGTAAGAAAAACCAAATTCCCAACTCCAAAAACTAGGATCCCCTTTTAGACACTTCACCTACCATATAAATATGGTGTTTTACAAGGAAGGCATTCGGTACGCCGTGCCGAACCCGCAGCGACTCGCCAACAAGAGGCACCGAGGCCGGGTAGGCCAAAAAGGAAGGCGGTCAGGACGGAGACGCCAGCGCAGAGGTATGAAAGAAAAAACCCCGCTCCGTGGTTTTCATCTTTCTCAAAATGTAATGACGTCCATGTTTCTTTAATAGAAAAAAACGCTCGCCGGAATATGTCCGGAGAGGCTGCCGATCACGCTTCCACCAGTCGGGCTCTAGGGCCGGACATAGAGGCGGAAGCCGATATGGGGCGGATGCCGGATACTCCTCCTACAGAGGATGCGGATAGACTGTCCACTACAAATTCAGAAGTGGAGAGCGCCATGAATCATAGGCGTCGCCGGGATGTACTCCGTGACGCTTGCTTCTCACCAGAGGCATTTGATGCCTTCAATTCTGGAGACGCGTACCTCCGTGCTGCTCAAAATGGTCTAGCCAGAGCCACGGACCAGTATGTAAGGGATGTACGGGTAAGTAAATCTGACGATTATATGCATCAGTAGCCCCTGAGACTTGAAACAGTTGACACAACTGATTTAAGGATCAATATTTGTGCAGGTTCTTACGGAGAATAATTCCCAATTGTCTCAAGAGCTGGACGAGTGCAAGGCCCAGCTGGAAGCCGCTGTGGCCGCATTCAAGGAGTCCAGAAAGGGCCCCCCTGGTAACTCATTTGTCTATTGCAAAGAATATCAGTACCAGGTAGTATGCGGCGTATATGCACACCTAACAATAGATGTTGCAAGTGGCCCCGGAGTGAATCCGAAGGCCGTGGAGGCGGATACGGCACATGATGATCGACAACGAAACGCTGGCGAGCGGGTGCTGACGCGAGTCAGGCAGAAGAAAAATGATCTCCAAGATGCCAATATCCAGCTGGGCGTGGAACTGAAGGACGTCTGAGCCCAGCTTGCGGACTCCGTGAAGGAGAATAAACAACTTTAGCGTGGCATTTTTAGTAAGTGCTCGAATGAACTTTTTAAAGGAGTTCGACAAAGAAGCCTGCTAACAGCGTTATATCTGCAGGTATGCTGACAGGTCGTCCCACGGAGGAAATGCCCGGGTCCTCGGGTAATCTTCTGCCAGAGCTCTCACAACTGCACGAACAAGTTCGGCAGGTGATGCAGAGTATTGCCCAAGCCTTGTGGCCGTCCACGTCCCCGCCAGGAGGCATGGGGGGAGCTTATTGAGAAGCTGAAGGGAGAACGACGGCGCTTCCGGTTATGGAAGATATCAGCCTGCCGACAAGGTGCACGGGAAGCCTGGGCTATGGTGAAGACATGATACACCAAGGCTGACCCAAACCACATGGCCGAGGTCGGACCTGTGGGGCCCGATGGGAAAGAGATCCCTGTCAGTTTAGTGTATGATCAAGTAGAGTTAGCCGCAAAGTATTCCCAACAGGATTGTAGTCTAGACAGCCTGTTTGATGGCATAGAAGAAGAATTTAATCAGTCTTAGTGACTGTGTACTTCAAGTGACATATGTACTGTCCCTAGTCGGATTGTAAATCATTTGTCATGGCGAACCTTTTTGCTTCGACCTCTGGACCCGATAGTCCGGAGTGTATCCGAATACCCACTCGGTTATATAAAAACTGGGGTATGCATGGAAACCAGGTGTAGGGGTCATAAATGCTTGGACAGAAAAGTACCCAACTAGCTATGTTATATTACATGGGTAGTAAGAAACATCTTCCAGGGAGAATTGTTCCGTTAAGGGTTCCTTTCCCTGGGTACGCATGCCCTAATGTGCATGTCCGAACTGCGAGACACAGGTTAAAAAACATCTGGGGGCATGTAGTAATTTAAATGAAAGTCATATTTTGTTCAGCGACCGAATATTCCCTTAAGAACGCTAGCTTTCAGCTTCACCCAGTCTGAGGTACACATCCGGCTGACCCGGCAGTAACAATCGCAGAGGTGCTCCCCTTATGCCCTAGCAGAATTAACGGGAACGTAGGGCATAAACACAAGAGTCAGGCAACCCAGCTTGGCCAAAACTTAAGTCATATTGATGCATATAATGGCGAAAAAAGGGTACATGCGGAAGAATAACACATGTGCGGGGCATGAAGCCCGGAAAAATAATTAGATTAAGCTTCCGTATAGGAAGCCCCCAGGTATATTGAGCGCAGTTAGCGCATCAAGATTGTGTAACCAAGACACAGGTTTAGCCCTTTAGGGCTTTCAAGAGAAAAGAGAGAAAGAAAGAGGGAAAATACAGATGTGCAGAAAATTCATGGAGGTAAGGAGACGAACATAGAGTCTGACGCTAGGCGTAGAATCTTCGGAGTTTGGCCGCGTTCCATGGGTTTGGCTCGAGTCGATTATTCGATGCATCCTGCAGACGGTACGCTCCACCGATCAGAACCTGGTCGATAATGAAGGGACCTTCCTATTTGGGCTTGAGCTTGTTCTTTTTCTTCTCCGGCAGGCGCAGAACTAGTTCACCAACGTTATAGGTTTTGGCCCGCACTTCTCTGCTTTGATACCTTCGAGCCTGTTGTTGATAGAATGCGGAACAGGCTTTTGCCACGTCGCGCTCCTCCTCTAGGGCATCCAAACTGTCCTGCCGATCGAGCTCGGCCTCTCTTTCTTCATACATGCGCACTCGAGGTGAGTCATGAATTATGTCGCAAGGCAGCACTGCCTCCGCGCCGTACACCATAAAAACGGTGTGTATCCGGTAGTACGATTCGGCGTGGTCCGCAGCCCCCATAGTACGGAGTTGAGCTCCTCTACCCAATGGGTGTCTGATTCCTTTAAGGACCGGACTAATTTGGGTTTAATAACACTCATGATAAGACCATTCGCTCATTCGACTTGACCGTTAGTTTGCGGATGATAGACATAAGCATAATCGAGCTTGATGCCCATGTTACTGCACCAAAGTTTCACCTCGTCGGCTATAAAGTTCGTGCCGTTGTCAGTGATGATGCTGTGGGGAACGCCATAACGGTGTACAACCCCGGATATGAAGTCTATCACGGGTCCGGATTCAGCCGTTTTGACAGGTTTGGCTTCTATCCATTTGGTGAATTTGTCCACCATGACCAGTAAGTATATTCTCTTATGGGTTCCCCCCTTGAGGGGTCCGACCATATCGAGCCCCCAGACCGCAAAGGGCCAAGTAATGGGGATGGTTTGGAGGGCGGTAGGTGGCATGTGGCTTTGGTTTGCAAAAAGCTGGCAACCAATGCCATGTTGAACCAGATGTTGTGCATCTGCCCGGGCTGTTGGCCAATAAAAACCTGTACGGAACGCCTTACTTACAAGGGCCCAGGCTGCTGCGTGGTGTCCCCCGAGTCCGGCATGGATTTCTGCAACAGCTTCCGCCCTTCCTCTTCGGAGATGCACCTTTGAAGGACTCCGGTTGTGCTTTTCTTATAGAGCTCTCCCTCATGGACCTTGTAGACTTTAGATCGCGCACTATGCAGCGAGCCTCATTTTGGTCCTTGGGTAATTCATGTCTAGTTAGGTAGGCCAGGAATGGTTCTGTCCACGGGGCGATGACAGCCATTATCACGTGGGCTGAAGGTGTTATTTCGGTGGCAGAGCCTCCGATTGTGTCAGAGTATTCGGTATCTGGGGTTGTGGTCGGGTCCGGACTAATTTTGCCGGTGTCCCCTTCCCATACCATGGATGGTTTAAATAGTCTTTCCAGGAAGATGTTTGGTGGGATAGTGTCGCGTTTAGCACTGATGCGAGCTAGGATGTCCACTGCCTAGTTGTTTTCCTGAGCCACGTGGTGGAATTCCAGCCCCTCGAATCGGGCTGACATTTTTAGGACGGCGTTGCGATATGCCGCCATTTTTGGATCCTTGGCATCGAAGTCTCCATTTATTTAGGATATTGCGAGGTTCGAGTCCCCACGCACCTCTAGGCATTGGATGCCCATGGAGACTGCCATCCGGAGGCCGTGTTGTAGGGCCTCGTATTCGGCTGCGTTATTGGAGTCCGTATATAGTATTTGGAGCACGTATTTCACCGTGTCTCCGGTGGGGGACGTCAGGACGACGCCAGCCCCTAGACCAGTCAGCATTTTAGAGCCATCAAAGTGCATGATCCAATTGGAGTATGCGCCGTACTCTTTAGGGAGTTCGGCTTCTGTTCATTCGGCTACGAAATCGGCCAGTACTTGTGACTTAATGGCTCGTCGTGGCTTATATGTTATGTCGGACGGGAGGAGCTCAATGGCCCATTTGGCGATCCGGCCCGTGGCATCACGGTTGTTTATTATTTCATTGAGTGGTACTCCGGATGCCACCGTGATCGAACACGCTTGAAAGTAGTGTTGTAATTTCCGGGATGCCATAAATACTGCGTATGCTATCTTTTGGTAATGTGGGTACCGTGATTTGCATGGAGTGAGGATGGTGGATGCATAATATACCGGCTTTTGGAGCGGGAATTTATATCCATCCGTCCCTCGTTCGATGACGAGCACTGCATTTACAACTTGGTGAGTTGCCGCTATATATAATAGCATTGGTTCACCAACAGTTGGCGCGGCCAGGATTGGGTTGGCAGCCAGGATGGCTTTGATTTCTTCCAGTCCGGTCGTGGCTGCGTCCGTCCACTTGAAATGTTCGGTGCGGATAAGAAGGCGATAAAGGGGAAGTGCCTTTTCTCCTAATCGGGAGATAAAGCGGCTTAAAGCCGCCACGCATCCAGTCAATATCTGGATTTGCTTGAGGTCAGTTGGGATAGCCAACTGTGACAGAGCTCGGATATTAGCCGGATTTGCTTCAATTCCTCTACTGGAGACGATGAAGCCCAGGAGCTTTCCGGCGGGAACGCCGAAGACGCGTTTTTGTGGGTTGAGCCTAATGTCGTATGTTCGGCGATTGGTGAACGTGAGACTCAAGTCGTCTATTAAAGAGTCGACGTGTCTGGTTTTAACGACCACATCGTCTACGTATGCCTCCACAGTCTTGCCGATCTGCTTTTACAGACATGTCTAGATCATGCGCTGATATGTTGCGCCGGCGTTTTTGAGCCCAAAGGGCATTGTGTTAAAGCAGAAGGAGTCGTATGGTGTAATAAATGCTGTTGCGGCTTGATCAGACTCCGCCATCTTAATCTGGTGGTAACCGGAGTATGCGTCAAGGAAGCACAACGATTCATGTCTTGCGGTAGCATCGATGATTTGATCGATGCGAGGGAGTGGGAAGGGATCCTTTGGGCAAGCCTTGTTAAGGTCTTTGAAGTCGACACATAGGCGCCTGGATTTGTCCTTCTTTGGTACCATCACCAGGTTTGCTAGCCAATCCGGATGTTTTATTTCTTTAATGAATCCGGCTTCCAGTAGCTTGGCCAGTTCCTCTCCCATGGCTTGTCGCTTAGGTTCAGAGAAAGGCCGAAGAGTCTGCTTGACCGGCATGAACCCTTTTAGAACATTAAGGCTATGCTCGGCCAATCTGCGTGGTATTCCTGGCATGTCTGAAGGATGCCAGGCGAATATGTCCCAATTCTCGCGCAGAAACTCTCGTAGTGCGGCGTCTACAGCGCGGTCTAACTATGCCCCAATGGATGATGTTTTTGCAGGGTCTGTTGGATGGACTTGGAATTTAACTATTTTGTCCGCTGGTTTAAAGGAGGTGGACTTGGATCTTTTGTCTAGTATCACGTCGTCCCTGTCCACCGTGGAGCGCGGCACGGTTAACTCCTCCGCCACAAGGGCTTCGGATAATGCCTCGAGGGCTAGTGCGGCTGTTTTGTTCTCAGCGCGGAGTGCTATGTCCGGATCACTAGCTAGAGTGATAATTCCCTTGGGTCCGGGCATTTTGAGCTTCATGTACCCGTAATGGGGTATGGCTTGAAAAATCGTGAATGACTCCTGCCCTAGAAGGGCGTGGTATCCGCTACTGAACAGGGCCACTTGGAATGTAATTTGTTCGGACCTGTAATTCTCTGGAGTGCCGAATACCACATCATGTGTGATTTTCCCAGCGCAACGTGCCTCCCGACTAGGGATGATTCCTCGGAAGGTCGTACTGCTTTGTTCAATACGGTTGCTATCTATGTACATTTTTTTGGAGAGTTTCCTCATAGATGAGGTTTAATCCGCTGCCGCCATCCATGAGCACCTTAGTGAGCCGAAAGCCGTCCACGATTGGGCCGAGGACCAAAGCAGCTGGTGCTCAGGCTGTTCGGAATTTAGGTTCGTCACTGGCGTTGAAGGTGATAGCCGTGTCGCTCCATGGATTTATTGCTGCCATGTGGCAGACTTCGGCAAGGCCGCGGAGTGCTCGCTTACACCTATTATTTGAGGCGAAGGTCTCGAAGACCGTTAATACTGTGTTGTTATCCGTTGGGAGGTGCTCTGAGGTATTTTGGGTGAGAAGATCCTCACCGCTTTTGGCCACCTGCCGGAGTACCCAACATGCTCTAAGGTTGTGTATTGATATGGTATCCGTTGTACTATGGATTTTGCAGGGCCTGTTGAGCCATCCCTCCAATACGGTTCCACGCCCTGTAGTGGGCTTTTGCTTCTTTGTAATTGAGTCGGGCGACTTATAAGAGTGCGCCCTTTTAGTTCGGACTGGGGGTTTTGTCAGAGCCAGATTGTCCCAAAATTGTGTTTGGGTTTTCCAGGCACTTTCCATCGCACAGTATTTCCGTACTATGTCTACCAAGTCAGTGAAGTTTGCACGGTGACTTATGGCGTTAAGGACTCCCTTGTCCGTGCAATTGTTGCAAAAGAATGAAATTGCATCTTCCTCGCGACAGTCCCTGACCTTGTTCATTACAAGGAGGAATCTGGCCCAATAGTGATGTACTGTCTCTTGGGGCGCTTACCTAATGTGGGAAAGATAGTTTGTATCTGGGTGGGTGGGTGGATTTAAGTCCAGACCCAATCTGTGATCCCGGGGCGGGGGAGTTTCCGATTTTGGAAATTCAGGCTCCGGGATATTGCCCTGCGGGTTCAGTGTGCGGCCTGATTCTGGATTCAGGGTTGAGGTGGCGTCCTCCCGCGAGTGTGTATCCTGTTTGGAGAGCTCGGGAATCCGGACATAGTTCGTCCTCATGATAGAGGGAGAATCGTCGCATTGCTCCTCCACCACCGCTATTTCATGGGTGACCGGTGGAGAGTTAATCTCCCTTTGGTCGGGTTTAAGCCCGATCTGATCGTAGTCCGTAGTGACTCCCAGAGCGGCAATGCGATCCAAGAGCTCATTCAAAGAGGAGACCTCCATTGGACCCATCTGCTCGGCAAATTTTGAGCCGATGTGGAGGCTATTTTCGATGACCCGAGAGGTCATCATCGGCACAGCGGCCGAGCGGTCGGTCATGACGAAGCCGCCTAGTCGGAGAGTTTGGCCTACAGGCAGAGCTCCCCCAGAGGTGGTGTTGTCCTCGACAACGAGGCGAGCCATCTTCCTTATGATGACGACACAGTGGAACTCTCAATGAAAGCACCAATGTCGGTGTCAAAACCGGCGGATCTCGGGTAGGGGGTCCCGAACTGTGCGTCTAAGGCGGATGGTAACAGGTGGCAGGGGACACGATGTTTTACCCAGGTTCGGGCCCTCTGGATAGAGGTAAAACCCTACGTCCTACTTGATTGTTCTTAATGATATAATTATTACAAGAGTAGATCTACCACGAGATCAGAGAGGCCAAACCCTAGAAGCTAGCCTATGTTATGATTGTATGTTATCCTACGGACTAAAACTCTCCGGTTTATATAGACACCGAAGGGAACTAGGGTTACACAAGGTCGGTTACAAAGGAGGAGATATACATATCCGTATTGCCTAGCTTGCCTTCCACGCCAAGTAAAGTCCCATCCAGACACGAGATGAAGTCTTCAATCTTGTATCTTCATGGTCCAACAGTCCGGCAAAAGGACATAGTCCGGCTGTTCGGAGACCCCCTAATCCAGGACTCCCTTAGTAGCCCCCAAACTAGGCTTCAATGATGTCAAGTCCGACACGCAGTATTGTCTTCGGCATTGCAAGGCGGGTTCTTCTCAAGTCTTGAATGTTTGTTAAGTAGTGTCCGGACCCATAAATGTTGGACTTCTTGGCTTCTGCGCCCCATAAGGGCTATCTCCCACGTGTCGAATGAATATGAGGAGCCAGGGCATTTTTACATTTACCCCCCTAGCCAGATAAATAAATTGTCTATTAAAGGGATGGGGATTCCTAGTTCTAATCCATACCATCCTCCCACAGCGAGAATCCACCGGAGCGTGCTTCGGAAAAATCCATTCCAACATGGCCGACCACCGCAGCTCCTCCTCTCACCCCCGTAGCCCTAAGCCCGGTGATTGGGAGAGATGCTCCGTCCCACACAGTCGATTAGTCGAACTGCAGACCTAGGGATTTCTCCCTCCAGCGTATATGGTTCCCGTCCGAGCTGGGCTCGCCACCTATAATGGCGGGGAGCAAGCGGAGAGCTTCCCCAGTCCCTCTATGGGGGAGTGGGTGTGCCTTGTTCCTTACTTATTAAGGGGACTTGGATTTCCAATTCATTCATTCCTCCGCAGGCTCCTGGAGTTTTAGGCCTCCAACTGCATAATTTCACCCCTGCTTCCATATTACACATCGCCGGCTATGTCGCCCTTTATGAGTTATTCCCGGGCTGCGAGGCTCATTTTGAGCTGTGGAAGAGGTTATTTTGCCTCGTCCCTCGCACACAGAAGGGGTCACTTTATCAAGTGGGCGGAGCCGAAATATGGCGCATCGCCGAAACCGGATACCTGTCCGGTACTCCGAAGAAGACGTCCGACGACTGGCCTTCGGAATGGTTTTATATGGAAGACGTTCCCCTTCCGTACCCTGTTCGGCGGGGTCTTCCTGAGTTCAACAATGCTCCTCTGAAGAAACGACGCAGCTGGCGCCCATGGAGCCCCCAGGAGGAAACAACGGAGAAGTCCTTTACCTGATGAACCGGATTAAAGCGCGGGCTCAATCGGGATTGACAATAATCGAGGTTATGTCAATATGCATAATGCGGGGAGTGCAGCCACTTCAATATCGAGGGCACCCCCTGTGGTGTTTCAATGGGGAAGATGATGCCACCCATTGCGGGCGTAAGGGACCGGACTCCACTGCTGCTTTAGCAAAAATTCTGTCCGAGTTGTACAAGGGAGAAGAAGAGGAGTTCATCCGCATCAAGCCACGGGATGGATTCTCAATGTACAACCCTCCAAGCTGGGTGAGTCATATCTCCTTACTCCCATTATTCCCGCATTTTTTGTCGTAGGTACTTTCTTTGCCATTTTACGGCAGGAACTGCAAAAAGCTGTAAGGGAGGTCAATAGCCCATCTCCACAACCAGAGGACCTTGGCCGGGCCCTCAGTCCCAGACTCGAAGAAGATCCAGACATATTCGTGGATCTGATAGACAGGAAGTTCTATCAACTGAGCTATGATGACGCCATGGTGGCCATCACGGCCGACTATCCCGGACTGCTCCCTGCGTCGTATGTAAGAAAAACCAAAATCCCAACTCCAAAAACTAGGATCCCCTTTTAGACACTTCACCTACCATATACATATGGTGTTTTACAGGGAAGGCATTCGGTACGCCGTGCCGAACCCGCAGCGACTCGCAAACAAGAGGCACCGAGGCCGGGTAGGCCCAAAAGGAAGGCGGTCAGGACGGAGACGCCAGCGCAGAGGTATGAAAGAAAAAACCCCGCTCCGTGGTTGTCATCTTTCTCAAAATGTAATGACGTCCATGTTTCTTTAATAGAAAAAAACGCTCGCCGGAATATGTCCGACGAGGCTGCCGATCATGCTTCCACCAGTCGGGCTCTAGGGCCGGACATAGAGGCGGAAGCCGATATGGGGCGGATGCCGGATACTCCTCCTACAGAGGATGCGGATAGACTGTCCACTACAAATTCAGAAGTGGAGAGCACTATGAATCATAGGCGTCGCCGGGCCGTACTCCGTGACGCTTGCTTCTCACCAGAGGCATTTGATGCCTTCAATTCTGGAGACGCGTACCTCCGTGCTGCTCAAAATGGTCTAGCCAGAGCCACGGACCAGTATGTAAGGGATGTACGAGTAAGTAAATCTAACGATTATATGCATCAGTAGCCCCTGAGACTTGAAACAGTTGACGCAACTGATTTAAGGATCAATATTTGCGCAGGTTCTTATGAAGAAGAATTCCCAACTGTCTCAAGAGCTGGACAAGTGCAAGGCCCAGCTGGAAGCCGCTGTGGCCGCATTGAAGGAGTCCAGAAAGGGTCCCCCTGGTAACTCATTTGTCTATTGCAAAGAATATCAGTACTAGGTAGTATGCGGCGTATATGCACACCTAACAATAGATGTTGCAGGTGGCCCCGGAGTGAATCCGAAGGCCGTGGAGGCGGATACGGCATGTGATGATCGACAATGAAACGCTGGCGAGCGCATGCTGACGCGAGTCAGGAAGAAGAAAAATGATCTCCAAGATGCCAATATCCGGCTGGGCGTGGAACTGAAGGACGTCTGAGCCCAGCTTGCGGACATTGATTCTTTCGAGTGGAATGTCTCTGGTCGAGTGAATGATGGTACCCTTTGAATGCTTCTGGCTTTAGGGTGATGTCCTTGTGGAGGGTGTCTAGGTCAGGCCTATGACCCTACCTTAGGTGCATAGATTCATTAGTCGTCGCCCCACTGCCCTTATGGTGGGTATCGATATTCGTCGCCGCCGTAGTTCTCCCGAACGCCACCATAGAAGTCCCGAGCAGGGGGTCCTTCACGGCCGCGCCCTGCGTTATGGCCGGCCACTGGCGGACGCGAGTCCCACGCCGCCTCTTGCTGCCTAGGGTTGGCCCGCCCCGGGGCCATGGCACCAGCGGTAGTGGCCCTAGCTGGTGGCGGGACCAAGGCCCCAGCGACCCTTGTAGGTGGTGCCGCAGCAGGTGGCGGTCCTGTCTTTGGTGGCGGTGGCTGTCCTCCTCGCCCCGCCATGGGAAATAGGGCACCATTGCCGCCCTTGATCAGGGCTACCCGACGAACTTCGAGCGACGGGAACCCAGTTTTGCAGTAAACCCTAGCAGAAGTGATCGATCGATCATGCGGTGACTCGCTCTCCGAGATTACATGCACAAACGAAGCGATCAACGCACTTGGTTTCGGGGCTTGGGTCTCCAAACGGGTCGTATACCCAGTTTCAATAGAGCCCATGATCGTCGTAAACTCTGAACCGACCTCCTGGCCCAACAACGAATTCAAACACGCCCGTCTGACCGTTCTCATCTCGTCGGCCGCCCTAGCCTTCGGCGGCGGCCCAGGCGGCCGCCCCTTCTTCCCTTTCTTCTTCTTAGTAACAATTGTCCAAGCATACGGAATAAAATCAGACAGAGTGTTCAGCGTTTGGGTTACGTTCGGGATCGGCCCGATCCATGGCTTAACCATTGGCTACGGCTTCTTCAGGGCTTCCTTCCTTCGGCGAACGGTTGAAGGAGCGACCACCATTGGCTTCGTCGCCACACCTGTCACCATCGATGTCGCTGTTGTCTTGGCTCTGTCCATGGTGACCTCATTTTCAGTGTCAAAATCGGCGGATCTTGGGTAGGGGGTCCCGAACTGTGCGTCTAAGGTGGATGGTAACAGGAGGCAGGGGACACGATGTTTTACCCAGGTTCGGGCCCTCTTGATAGAGGTAAAACCCTACATCCTGCTTGATTGTTCTTGATGATATAAGTATTACAAGAGTAGATCTACCACGAGATCAGAGAGGCTAAACCATAGAAAGCTAGCCCATGGTATGATTGTATGTTGTCCTACGGACTAAAACCCTCCGGTTTATATAGACACCGAAGGGAGCTAGGGTTACACAAGGACGGTTACAAAGGAGGAGATATACATATCTGTATTGCCTAGCTTGCCTTCCACGCCAAGTAAAGTCCCATCTGGACAAGAGATGAAGTCTTCAATCTTGTATCTTCATGGTCCAACAGTCCGGCAAAAGGATATAGTCCGGCTTTCCGGAGACCCCCTAATCCAAGACTCCCTCACTCATCGTCCTTGTTTTCCTCGTCCTCATCGTTATCTGCCAGAACCCAAAATTGACCTCCGTTCCATGGATCCAGCATCACGTCGCCGGACTCCATTGACAAGTCGATGTGGTCAATCGACTCCACCATATCAGGAGCAACATGCATGTGATGATCCTGTTGGGGAACGTAGTAATTTCAAAAAAAATCCTATGCACACACAAGATCATGGTGATGCATAGCAACGAGAGGGAAGAGTAACATCTACATACCCTCGTAGACCGCATCATGACAACGCGGTTGATGTAGTCATACGTCTTCACGATCGACCGTTCTAGCACCGAAGGTACGACACCTCCGCGATCTGCACACGTTCAGGCTTGTTGACATCCCGTGAACTCACGATCCAGTAGAGCTTCGATGGAGAGCTTCGTCAGCACGACGACGTGATGACGGTGATGATGTTGCTACCCGAACAGGGCTTCTCCTAAGCACCGCTACGATATTACCGAGGTGGATTATGGTGGAGGGGGGCACCACACACGGCAAAAGATCAATGATCCACTTATGTGTCTACAGGGTGCCCCCTCCCCCGTATATAAAGGAGTGGAGGAGGGGGAGGAGGCCGGCCTCCTAGGCACGCCCCAAGGGGAGTCCTACTCCCACCGGGAGTAGGATTCCACCCCTTCCATGAGTAGGAGTAGGAGGGAAGGAAGGAGAAGAGAGGGGGAAGGAAAAAGGGGGGCGCCGCCCCCCCCATTCCTAGTCCAATTTGGACTAGAGGGGGAGGGGGCGCGCGGCCTGCCCTGGCCGCACCTTCCTCTCTCCACCAAGGCCCATGAGGCCCAATATACTCCCCGGGGGGTTCCGGTAACCCCCCTTTACTCCGGTATTCGTCCAAACTTACTCGGAACCCTTCCGATGTCCAAACATAGTCATCCAATATATCAATCTTTATGTCTCGACCATTTTGAGACTCCTCATCATGTTCGTGATCAAATCCGGGACTCCGAACTATCTTCGGTACATCAAAACACATAAACTCCTAATACCGATCATCACCGAACGTTAAGCGTGCGGGCCCTACGGGTTCGAGAACTATGTAGACATGACCGGGACATGTCTCCGGTCAATAACCAATAGTGGAACCTAGATGCTCATATTGGTTCCTACATATTCTACGAAGATCTTTATCGGTCAAACCGCATAACGGTATACGTTGTTCCCTTTGTCATCGGTATATTACTTGCCCGAGATTCGATCGTGCGTATTTTAATACCTAGTTCAATCTCATTACCGGCAAGTCTCTTTACTTGTTCTGTAATGCTACATCACATAACTAACTCATTAGCTACATTGCTTCCAAGGCTTATAGTGATGTACATTACCGAGAGGGCCCAGAGATACCTCTCCGACAATCCGAGTGGCAAATCCTAATCTTGATTCATGCCAACTCAACAAACACCATCAGAGACACCTGTAGAGTACCTTTATAATCACCCAATTACATTGTGAAGTTTGGTAGCACACAAAGTGTTCCTCCAGTATTCGGGAGTTGCATGATCTCATATTCATAGGAACGTGTATAGTTATGGAGAAAGCAATAGCAACAAACTGAACGATCATCATGCTAGGCTAACGGATGGGTCAAGTCAATCACATCATTCTCTAATGATGTGATCTCATTAATCAAATGACAACTCATGTCTATGGTTAGGAAACATAACCATCGTTGATTCAACGAGCTAGTCAAGTAGAGGCAAACTAGTGACACTCTGTTTGTCTATGTATTCACACATGTACTAAGTTTCCGGTTAATATAATTCTAGCATGAATAATAAACATTCATCATGATATAAGGAAATATAAATAACAACTTTATTATTGCCTCTAGGGCATATTTCCTTCAGATCCATGATGACATCGTAAATATCAATACGTAATCAAAAAACTATCGTGATTCAGACATAGTTCGCCAGGTAATCGCCGACAAGAATGTCGTTCTCCAGATCCCGCATTCTCATCTAGTTGGAGATCGGATCATGGTGAAGATGCCCCTCGATCCAGCCATTGGATTTGCGATCATCATTGAAATGCACTCTCCATTTCTTCGGCTTCGTCGCCTCCAGGGGTGCCCCAACATGGATCGCATCCAGGGCGGTGCATCCGCCTAGGTCCCCCATCGGCGGCCTCCCCCTTGGCGGAGGCATCATAGTGGAAAATGGCCCAAGCGGCCTAGGGTTTTCGCCCTCGCCAACGGCAGTCGCGCCGCCTAGGTCTCCAGCCGACGGCCACACCGCCCCCTTAGGCCACGGATGCGACATAGAGGGTGGCGGCTCAGGTGGCCTAGGAGGGGGCCTAGGGTTGGCGGCCTCGCCATCGGCAGTCGCCATCCGCAATGGCAGTCGCAACGGCAACAAGTAAACTAAATCAACATTGTATTCCTATATATTTTTAAAAGCATAGCACTTTCGTCGGCTGCATTTCATGGTAGAAATGTCGCTTAGGACATCTCCAATGTCGTACGTCAAATCACCCGTAAGCATTCATACTGTGTGGTTCGGACATTTCATGCCCTTCAACGCCATCCACCAAACATCCGTGGACCGGTCCAAATCCCAACAAACTGAAAGCAACCGATAGAGGTTTGCGGTCGTCCGGATGTCTATCAGGTACGTGCCTAACAATGCGGTCCCACACGAAAACCCTCGCCGCGCATTCGCTGCCGCTAAGAGAAGACGCATCTGCCTACCGGCATTCATGGCCGTCAGATGGACATAACTGGATGGTTGACCGCAGTCACTTCAATGCAAATGCGGCGATCGGGAAGCCTACAACGCCCACTACGCTCGCATCGCTGGTCGGCCTACCCCCATTAAGCAAGTCGGCCTTGCCGGAAAACCCTATACCACCTCCTCTATGCCGCCCCTTCACCTCTCCTCTCCTCTCCACAATACACCGTCTCCATGGCCAAGTCTGCATTGGTAGGAGGATCCATGAGGAGCTCAAATCATGGCATGCCGCCCACGGTCCCCGGGCCCATCGGGCTCCACTACGCCGATGGTGAAGACCGAGGTAGTGACCCTATCCTTGGACGAGGAGGATCCTTAGAAGCCGCCCCACCTTAGTGAGGCCACACGGACCGATGATGAGTTTGCGCGACAGCCTAAGCTACTACTCACGCGGTCGATGTTACCGTGGTCTGGCGCGGCTATCGTCGTCGTGTGGTCTGCACATCAAGAAGGAGCCGCCCTCTGCTACTCCCGTAGGAGTTATTGTAGTTTCACTAAACAGGAAGGGTGGTGTAGCACAGAAGCAAAGTATTTCTTTTAGTTTAAAGCCAAGGTTTAATCAAAGCAGTAAGAATCAACAAGATAACAAGGTAAACTGTGCATGCACACAATCAAATAAAATACTCGCATCCAACTTGGCAAGGGGGTTGTCAAGACCCTTGCGGTGGTGATAGAATTCTTCTGGAGGTACGATAGATGGTTTGTGTATTTATAGGGAGTCATGGAGGTGTAATCGGGTCGAGGCGGTAATGATAACCCACAAGTATAGGGGGTCAATTGTATCCTTTTCACTAAATAAGAGTGTCGAACCCAAGGAGGAGCTAATGGTAGAATTAATATTCTCTCAAGTTCTATCAACTGCTAATACAACTCTACGCATACTAAAAGTTCGCTTTACCTAAATAAGAAATGAAACTACTTTTTGAGAATAAAAAAGATAGTTTTGCAGGATAATGTGTTGCGCCTCTATTTTGGAGAATAATGAGAAAGGGTTGTACCTAGACAATGAATATGACACAGTAGTGATACTCATCATACTTATTGGGGAGAGGCTCAAGTTAAGATACTCTCCGTACTTGGATCATAGGTTCTTTTGATTGGGACTCTAGCAAGAAGCCACAACTACCAAATATTCATTAAGGTAAACCCCAACCATAGCATTAAGTTAAAAGTCAACTTTTATCCCATATGCAACAACTCACGAACTCAGGTTTAAGCTTCCATCACCCCCACAGCCCACTATAATAAAAATCATTAACAAATTGCAACACCCTAGAACGGGAACTCCACACCCTTGCATGACACGGCGGGCACCGTAGGTCAACACTATAATAACATACAACTCATATCAACTACACTATACCACAATTATCCCATAGGACAAAAGGAAACTGCTCAAACATAATAGAGGTGCAACACATCATTGGACAATAATATATAGCATAGATCACCATGTTCAAGTAGAAATTACAATGGGATGAGAGGATATGCCGCTGCACGCGGAGGGAGAAGGTTGTTGATGATGGCGGCGAAGTTGTTGGAGTAGATCGTCATCACGATGGTTCCCCCGGTGGTGCTCCGGCACCACCAGGAGAGAGGGTGAGAGAGAGCCCCCCTTCTTCTTCTTCTTTCTTGACCTTCCCTCTAGATGAGAGAAGGGTTCCCCCTCTGGTCCTTGTCCTCCATGGCCCCCGGAGGGCGGGAGCCCCTCCAAGAGTGTATCTCTCCTCCCCTTTCTCTCTAGGGTTTCTTCTTTGTTTCAGTTTTTGGGAATGTTTCTACGTCCGAGCACCATTTCTTAAATAGCTGAAGTTCCATAACTTCGATTGGGCTGAAATTTCAACATGATTTTTTTTCTTCCTATAATTAGATTCCTTATGGATGAAGGAGATCTCCAGAAGCTTCACAATCTCTCCACAAGGCACCCTGGCGTGTCCTAGGGGGAGTTAAACACATTTAGCATGGAAGATAATGACTACCCCCACCGCTCCATGAGCTGTACGGGCACACAAAACAGAAGCTTATTTGAAGGTTTAGAGGTGGCACATGCAAATTTACTGGGAATGGCAGAGGAATACCATATATATGTATGTATGGTGGACACTTTGTGAAGGAAATATGCCCTAGAGGCAATAATAAAGTCGTTATTTATATTTCCTAATATCATGATAAATGTTTATTATTCATGCTAGAATTGTATTAACCGGAAACTTAGTACATGTGTGAATACATAGACAAACAGAGTGTACCTAGTATGCCTCTACTTGACTAGCTCGTTAATCAAAGATGGTTAAGTTTCCTGCCATAGATATGTGTTGTCATTTGATGAACGGGATCACATCATTAGAGAATGATGTGATGGACAAGACCCATCTGTTAGCTTAGCATAATGATCATTTAGTTTTATTGCTATTGCTTTCTTCATGACTTATACATATTCCTCTTACTATGAGATTATGCAACTCCAAAATACCAGAGGAACACCTTATGTGCTATCAAACGTCACAACGTAACTGGGTGATTATAAAGATGCTCTACAGGTGTCTCCGAAGGTGTTTGTTGGGTTGGCATAGATCAAGATTAGGATTTGTCACTCCGATTGTCGGAGAGATATCTCTGGGCCCTCTCGGTAATGCACATCGCTATAAGCCTTGCAAGCAATGTGACTAATGAGTTAGTTACGGGATGCTGCATTACGAAACGAGTAAAGAGACTTGCCAATGACGAGATTGAACTAGGTATGATGATACCAACGATCGAATCTCAGGCAAGTAACATACCGATGAAAAAGGGAACAACGAATGTTGTTATGTGGTTTGACCCATAAAGATCTTCATAGAATATGTAGGAGCCAATATGAGCATCCAGGTTCCGCTATTGGTTATTGACCGGAGATGTGTCTCGGTCATGTCTACATAGTTCTCGAACCCGTAGGGTCCGCACGCTTAACGTTCAATGACGATTTGTATTATGAGTTATGTGATTTGATGACCGAAGTTTGTTCAGAGTCCCAGATGAGATCACGGACATGACGAGGAGTCTCAAAATGGTCAGGAGGTAAATGTTCATATATTGGAAGGCTATATTCGGACATCAGAAAGGTTCCGAGTGATTCGGGTATTTTTCGGAAAACCGGGGAGTTACGGGAATTCATCGGGGGAAGTATTGGGCCTTATTGGGCTTTAGTGGAAAGGAGAGAAAGGCCACAAGGGGAGGCAGCGCGCCCCCCATGGGCTAGTCCGAATTGGACTAGGAGGGGGCGGTGCCCCCCTCTTTCCTTCTCCCTCTCCCTCTCCTTCCTTCTTCTCCTACTTGGACTAGAAAAGGGGGAAACCTACTCCTACTAGGAGTAGGAATCCCCCCTTTGGGCGCGCCCCCTGAGGCCGGCCCTCCTCCTCCTCCCCTCCTTTATATATGGGGGAGGGGGCGCCCCATAGGCACACAAGTTGATTTCTTAGCTGTGTGTGGTGCCCCCCTCCATAGATTTCCACCTCGGTCATATTGTCATAGTGCTTAGGCGAAGCCCTGCGTCGGTAACTTCATCATCACCATCAACACGCCGTCGTGCTGACGAAACTCTCCCTCGGCCTCAGCTGGATCTAGAGTTCGAGGGACGTCACCGAGCTAAACGTGTGCAGATCGCGGAGGTGTCATGCATTCGGTACTTGATCGGTTGGATCGTGAAGACGTTCGACTACATCAACCGCGTTACTCAACGCTTCCACTTTCGGTCTACAAGGGTACATGGACACACTCTCCCGTCTCGTTGCTATGCATCTCCTAGATAGATCTTGCATGATCGTTGAATTTTTTTTGAAATACTGTGTTCCCCAACACTTTGTGCATAAACTTGTTTTGAGGATTGTATGCACAAGTAGTAATTCTGCTTAGTATAGAAAATGGCTAGTAGAAGACTGGGGGCAACGCCTTTACCAAGCACAAAAGCCACAATCATGCATTCTCTAATGGTAACATTATTGAGAAAGTTTAATTAGGATGATAACTTACAAACTTGAATACCACCAAGGCTGAAGTGGAATTTACCAAACATGTGTAAACATGTGCCAAGGCAATCATTCATCCTTCAGTGGGAGATATTTAACACCACAACATGATAGGTTGAAGTTAATAAAACTCATGTTCATTGTCATTATAATATAAGTCCCTTACTTGATTAAGAAATGCACTATTGTAGTCTCACTTCTATTTTAGAAGATTAAACAAAGTATGCATGTTTACTTCTTAATACAATATAATTTCAGGTGCATGACATTCAATTCATTCATAAGATTTACTGTAACGATATAAATGAAGCACAAGAGTAAATGATCACACTTATTCAACAAGGGATTCTCCAAGATAGTGGGATCAATATTAATAAGTAATGTTTGACCTCTTTCAACCCACTTTTAAGAAAAATGTAATCTACATGAACATGCCTTTGGCACTGGATTAATAGGTTAGTCCACATAAATATTGTGACAATAACATTTATAAATGGTGTAAATATAGCATGAATACTTTAAAAAAATTATAGATACGTTGGAGAGTATCACCCACACATGAGTGGGAGATCATTACAGTGATAATGGAGAGATGATTTGGCAATGAAGATGATGATGAATCCCCTCACTGGAGGCCAAATCATCCTCTAGACAACCCTCAAACGGTGGCGGCTTTGCCTTGAAGAAAAAATCAGCAAAATCCCTTGATGATTTCTAGGCCAATAGGGATATATAGGCTAAGGGGTGTCGGGAGGCGAGCCAAAGCGGCCCCACGTGGGCCAGACCTTGCGTCACGAGTCAAGGCCACGTGGTGTCTGTGGGCCACCCATGGCTCGTCCTTTTGCCTCTGTGCCTCTTTTCTCCTGAAACTTCGTGACATTTTGTGGGTCCTTTTCTACACAAACATAGATACACTAAGAAATTCTGCTCAAAACATGTCAATCTTGTTAGTTTTTGTTCAACTTATGCAAATTAGATGACAAGAACATAGCAAAAGTCTTTAAAAAAGTAGATATGTTTGGAAAATAGCAAAGTGTTCAATGAATTTTTGATATATCTTTCCGATTCTTGAGAGTCTCCGTGATAACCCACAAGTATAGGGGATCGCAGCAGTTTTCAAGGGTAGAGTATTCAACCCAAATTTATCGATTCGACACAAGGGGAGCCAAAGAATATTCTCAAGTATTAACGGTTGAGTTGTC
The DNA here is from genome assembly GCF_018294505.1 of Triticum aestivum. Lineage (NCBI taxonomy): Eukaryota > Viridiplantae > Streptophyta > Magnoliopsida > Poales > Poaceae > Triticum > Triticum aestivum. The sequence goes on from NC_057812.1 coordinate 152,864,142, forward strand.
AATTCAACCGCACCAGAAAGACTTAATATCTGCAGCAAAGTATTTAGTAGCAAAGTAATATGGAAGTAACAGTCACAGTGGCAAAAGTAATAGTATTGGTTTTCTAGTGATTGTAATAGTGGCAACGGAAAAGTAACTAAGAAAAGATCAATATGTGAAAAGCTCATAGGCATTGGATCAGTGATGGATAATTATGTCGGATGTGATTCCTCATGCAACAGTTATAACATAGGGTGACACAGAACTAGCTCCAGTTCATCAATGTAATGTAGGCATGTATTCCAAATATAGTCATATGTGCTTATGGAAAAGAACTTGCACGGCATCTTTTGTCCTACCCTCCTGTGGCAGCGGGGTCCTATTGGAAACTAAGGGATATTAATGCCTCCTTTTAATAGAGTACCAGACCAAAGCATTAAAACTTAGTGAATTGTCGGAGTAATGGGCCACGGGTAGGCTAACCCGAGGCCCAGAACCTTTCAAGACATCGGGGCTGGTTGCGCCCCTCAAGGCACCAAGATGAAGTGACGCCTTCTGGTGGCCGGATGAAGGAATAGCCGGCTGCCCATAGATGACCGAGTTCCAGAGACCGACTTCAAGACCAGCCGACTCCTAGTTGGCGGCTTCTAGAGAAGCCGGCCCCTAGCAGTCAGCCCGTGGCGCCAACAAAACACGTGCCCTCATCAAGAAAGACAAGACAGGGAGTGGCTACAGTATAGACCCCCCCAATCTAGGGATGGGTGTGGCCACAGTGCACCGTACTGGCGGAGATCTCCGCCCGGCGCGGCACTGTCGCCACGCCACTCCTGACATCACCACAAGCAGGCGGGGCCCTGCTCCCACGACGGCCTGTCGGTACGACCCAAGGATGACGGGCCCCACCAATGAGCGAGAGCCCGGAAGACGGCTAGAGCCCCACCAGTCAGACCCGAGGGAGGTCAGCCCCCAGCAGTCGGCTCGCCCCTTCCTCGGGTCCCACGCGCCATTAACCAAATGAGACGCAGAGTGGCTACAGTAATCGCCTGCCGAGCGGCAGAGCTATAGCCACAATCCCCTGACCAAGCCTGCGTCATTAGTGTCACGACTACAATGATCAGCAGTCGACAAGACTCGTGAGCGACGGAGGCGGCCTGTCGGCCCCGTACCAGACCAATCGGCGGGGCCCACCAGGCGGCGGGCCCCAGCAGCCGGTGGACAAAACGATTGACAGCCGGGCCCTACGCCTAGTTGGATTACCATTGTACCCCTGAGGGGTAGGCCTATATAAACCCCCCAAGTGCATCATGCAAAGGGTTCTGAACCTGTTAGGACTAGACTTAGACCTAGAGGAGTAGAGAGCCAACCTTGCCCTCTCCCACCTCTAGCAAACAGCTCGAGGAGCACCATTGTACCACTTGTGTCTTAGTGATCATGCGGAGGCCCCACAGAGCAGGACCAGGGTGTTATCTCCTAGGAGAGCCCCGAACCTGGGTAAAGTACGCTGGCATTTGTGTCTACGCCTCATCCCATTTCCAGGCACCGGCGACGTTCTACTCGCTCCCACCATGATAAGCCTTCCTTTGGCATATGTCGCACCCAATCCCCGACATTTGGCGCCCACCGTGGGGCGAGGTGCACCGTCTCCCGGAGACCTATTCTGGACGGGAACCATGTGTTGGGGAACGTTGCAGAAAACAAAAAATTTCCTATGGTTTCACCAAGATCCATCTATGAGTTCATCTAGCAACGAGTGATTGGATTGCATCTACATACCTTTGTAGATCACGCGCGGAAGCGTTCAAAGAACGGGGATGAGGAAGGTGTACTCGACGTGATCCAAATCACCGGAGATCCTAGCACCGAACGGACGGCACCTCCGCGTTCAACACACGTACGGTCAGCGTGACGTCTCCTCCTTCTTGATCCAGCAAGGGGAAGGAGAGGTTGAGGAAGATGGCTCCAGCAGCAGCACGACGGCGTGGTGGTGATGGAGCTGCAGTACTCCGGCAGGGCTTCACCAAGCTCTATGGAGGAGGAGGATGTGTTGGAGAGGGAGAGGGAGGCACCAAAGGCGTGTTGTTAGAGGCCCTCCTTTCCCCACTATATATAGGGAGTCCAAGGGGGGGCGCCGTCCCTAGGAGATCCAATCTCCTAGGGGGGGTGCGGCCAAGGGAGGAATCCCTCCTCCCCAAGGCACCTAGGAGGTGCCTTCCCCCTTTGGGACTCTTCCCTTCCTTGAACCCTAGGCGCATGGGCCTCTTGGGGCTGGTGCCCTTGGCCCATATAGGCCAAGGCGCAACCCCTACAGCCCATGTGGCCCCCCGGGGCAGGTGGCCCCACCCGGTGGACCCCCGGGACCCTTCCTGTGGTCCCGGTACAATACCGGTGACCCCGAAACTTGTCCCGATGCCCGAAATAGCACTTCCTATATATAATTCTTTACCTCCGGACCATTCCGGAACTCCTCATGACGTCCGGGATCTCATCCGGGACTCCGAACAACATTCGGGTTACTGCATATACATATCCCTACAACCCTAGCGTCACCGAACCTTAAGTGTGTAGACCTTACGGGTTCGGGAGACATGTAGACATGACCGAGACGACTCTCCGGCCAATAACCAACAGCGGGATCTGGATACCCATGTTGGCTCCCACATGCTCCTCGACGATCTCATCGGATGAACCATGATGTCGAGGATTCAAGCAACCCCGTATACAATTCCCTTTGTCAATCGGTATGTTACTTGCCCGAGATTCGATCGTCGGTATCCCAATACCTCGTTCAATCTTGTTACCGGCAAGTCACTTTACTCGTACTGTAATGCATGATCCCGTGACCAGACACTTGGTCACTTTGAGCTCATTATGATGATGCATTACCGAGTGGGCCCAGTGATACCTCTCCGTCATACGGAGTGACAAATCCCAGTCTTGATACGTGTCAACCCAACAAACACTTTTGGAGATACCCGTAGTATACCTTTATAGTCACCCAGTTACGTTGTGACATTTGGTACACCCAAAGCACTCCTACGGTATCCGGGAGTTACACGATCTCATGGTCTAAGGAAAGGATACTTGACATTGGAAAAACTCTACCAAACGAACTATACGATCTTGTGCTATGTTTAGGATTGGGTCTTGTCCATCACATCATTCTCCTAATGATGTGATCTCATTATCAATGACATCCAATGTCCATAGTCAGGAAACCATGACTATCTGCTGATCAACGAGCTAGTTAACTAGAGGCTTACTAGGGACATGTTGGTGTCTTTTATTCACACATGTATTACGATTTCCGGATAACACAATTATAGCATGAATAAAGACAATTATCATGAACAAGGAAATATAATAATAATGCTTTTATTATTGCCTCTAGGGCATATTTCCAACACCATGTTCCTTCCTGGCGAGCGCAGCCAGCCTGGCACGCCGGACGGCGTCTGCCGAGGCGCTGCACGATGTGGAGATTGCCTGCGCAGCGAGCTACCTCGCTGATCTTGTTGGTGAGATTAGCCTCTTCGACGAGCCCACGTCCAACGCGAGCACCGATGGCCCCAAAGGCCGACTCGTGGGCCTCCTCGATCAACTCCACGTCGCCAGCGAGCGTGCTGCTGACTTGGAGTCGGTTGGCTCCACCGACCTGATGTTGGTCGACTCTGACACAGCTTCGCTTGACACGTTCCCCTCCCATGTGGTGGTCTACGATGAGCCGCTTCCTCGTGCAGAGAGCGGTGAAAGCGCTGTCACGGAGGTGCTAGTCATCGGCCATAGCGAGCACTCCGGCAGGGGTGCTCACGACCCGCTCGATGCGTCACTCCAAGACATGACGGCGCCCATCCCAGAAGACACCGACACCGAGATGCTGGAAGCACGCCGCATCCAGCTCATCGAGGGCGCCAGGAAGCTGGCCAGCATGAGACGCCTATCGGAGGCCTACCAACGCGAGATGGACCACGCTGTGGGCGGCACGCCGGCTCCTGGTGGGCCCAGCCGCCTTGGCGCGGTTCGGCAGCGTGGTGTGGCCATCGCCAACTTGTTCAGGGCAGATCGCCCCGTCTATGCCTCGCGTGCGGAAAATATCCATGATGCCTAGGCGGCGCCAGAAGAGTTGGACAAGTTCGAGGGCGACGAGCGTCGCCAAATGGCGGAGCGCCTCCAGCAACTCCTTGACGCGGCTACTAAGCATCACGAGGCCGTTTGCCAAACCGAGGCGCCACACCGGCAGAACAGCGATTTGCCTCCCCGCCGAGATCAAGGCGCAACATCTCGGACGCCGACTGGTGGCATCCGCGGAAGAAGAGACAAGGAGCCGGCTACCAGCCGCAGCCGGACTCGCATCACCATTGAGTGCGACCAAGACGGCCGCCCAAGAGCAGTGGAACGACGGGATGACTGTCCGCCTCCTCCCCCTCTCAGGGAAAGGCGCGTCTCCCCGCCGCCTGTTGAACACCCGACACTCGGTGACCCCCTTGGCCGCCGAGAGGGAGTCAGAGAGAATGATGCCCGCCTCCGGATCGACCATCTCCACCGATCCCTGGCGCTAGAAGAGGAAGATGAACTGGGTCCGCCTTGTTTTGGCCCCCGCATTCGAGACGAGCCCTTCCCCAATGGGTTCATGCTCCCAAGAGATACGCCCAAGTACACCGGCTCCGTGAAGCCGGAGGACTGGCTGATCAACTACTCCACATTTGTCAGCATCACGAACGGCAACAAGCGCGTTGCTGTGAAGTACGTTCTGCTCATGCTCCAGGGCACAGCCCGGACATGGCTGAACAACCTGAAGCCCCGCAACATCAATAGCTGGGTCGCCTTCACCGAGGCTTTCATCCGCAACTTCACTAGCACGTACAAGCGGCCACCCAAACCTCGCCAACTCTCCTTATGCGTACAAGGCCCCAGCGAGTCGACTCGCGACTACCTCACGCGCTGGGCCGAGCTCTGCAACTCTTGTGAGGGCGTGCACGAGGTGCAGGCCATCGAGTACTTCACCGCTGGGTGCCGGGAGGGCACCCTCCTCAAGCACCGGCTTCTCCATGACAAGCTGGCGACCCTCGGCGAGCTGCTAATCATAGCCGATAAATATGCCACGGCCGACTCCTCCATGAAGGCAGAAATCCAAGTTGATGCATCTGGCAAAGTGGCCCCTCAGGCTCCCCGGACCCCGGCTGGCGACGCCAGTCGGCGCCAACAACCAAGCGACAACAAGCGCAAGGCCATGCAGCCGATTTCCACAAGACGACAGGTGGCGACAGTCGACGACCAGCAGCCGGAAGGGCAGCCTCCATCCAAGCGCCCGAAGGGCGGCAAGTCCAATTGGCTGCCTGCTTTTTCGTATGAGCAGACTCTTGACGCACCCTGCAAGTTCCACAGTGGCGCGAAGCCGTCCAACCACACCACTCGGAAGTGCCATTGGCTCACCAGGATCCCAAAGGGAGATGGCCTTCTACCTCCTCTGCCTGCTGGGCAGCCGCCACCTCCTCCCCCCAGCAGCCGGTGGTTCGACCAGTCAGAGCCATACAAGATGAGTATCCTGAAGAGCATGGAGCTTATGTCGTGTTCACCATCATGGCCGACGACAAGCACAGCAAATGGCAACGACAGCAAGAAGTGAATGCAGTAGCATCAGAGACCCTCGAGTTCATGCATTGGTCCAAGAAGCCCATCAACTGGAGCAGAGCCGACCACCCGGAGGTGATGCCCAATCACGGTTCCTACGACCTGGTTCTGGATGCCACCTTTTCCACTGATAGGCGAGCTGCTCATTTTTCCCGAGTTCTAATAGATGGCGGCGGCAGCATCAACATCCTGTACAAGGATACCATGGAGAAGTTAGGAATCAAACAAAGGCAGCTTCAGCCCAGCTGGACCGTTTTTCATGGTATAGTTCCTGGCCTTTCCTGCTCACCAATCGGCAAGATCCAGATAGACGTCCTCTTTAGAGACAAAGATCACTTTCGCCGAGAGCCAATCTGGTTTGAGGTGGTGGACCTTGAGAGCCCTTACCATGCACTGCTTGGCCGGCCTGCTCTGGCCAAGTTCATGGCGGTCCCCCACTACGCTTACCTCAAGATGAAGATGCCAAGTTCCAAGGGAATTCTGACCATAGTAGGGGATTACAAGAAGTCGTCCACTTGCACAGGGGATGGCAGCTGGCTGGCCAAGTCCCTTGTGATCGCGGCCGAGAAGCGTCTCCTTGACCGAGTTGCGGCGATGGCAGGCAAGCAGCCGGAGATGTCGCCCAAACCCAAGGAGTTGGAAGCTGAGTGCTCGTTCAAGCCAGCCAAGGAGACAAAGAAGATACCCTTGGACCCGGAGCACCTGGAGAGGTACGCTGTCATAGGTGTAAACCTCGACATCAAATGAGAAGGCGAGCTCGTCGATTTCCTCCGTGAGAATTGGGACATCTTTGCATGGTCACCTAAAGACATGCCAGGTTTTCCGACGGATTTCGCCGAGCACAAGTTACATGTTCGGTCTGATGCCAAGCCAGTCAGGCAGCCCTTGCGCTGCCTATCAGAAGAGAAGAGAAGAGTCGTTGGAGAAGAGATAGCCTGGCTGCTGGCGGCCGGCTTCATCATGGAAGTGTTCTTTCCAGAGTGGCTGGCCAACCCAGTCCTTATGCTGAAGAAATTCAAGCAGTGGTGCATGTGTATTGATTACACCAGCCTCAACAAAGCCTGCCCCAAAGACCCGTTTGCTTTGCCGAGAATTGACCAAGTGATAGACTCCACAGCCGAATGCGAGCTGCTGAGTTTCTTAGATGCATACTCAGGGTATCACCAGATCAAGCTGAACCCAGCCGACAGACTGAAGACCGCCTTCATCACACCATTTGGAACCTTCTGCTTCTTGACAATGACGTTCGGCTTGAGGAATGCCGGCGCCATGTTTCAACGTTGTATGCAGAAGTGCCTCCTTAAACAACTCGACAGAAACGCCCACGTTTATGTGGATGATGTTGTGGTGAAGACGGAGAAGTGCGGAACGCTGCTGGAAGACCTTAAGGAGACCTTTGAGAACTTGTGCCGATTTCAAATCAAGCTCAACCCGGAGAAATGTGTATTCGGAGTACCAGCCGGCCAGCTTCTTGGATTCCTGGTTTCAGAGCGCGGCCTAGAGTGCAACCCTCTGAAGATCAGGGCCATCGAGAGGATGGAAGTGCCCACCCGACTGCTGGATGTGCAGAAGTTCACCGGTCGTTTAGCGTCCATCAGCCGTTTCATCAGTCGGCTAGGAGAGAAGGCCCTTCCCCTGTACAAGCTCATGAAGAAGACCACTTTTTTCAAGTGGAACGACAAGGCGGATGAAGCTTTTCTCCAGCTCAAAATGATATTGACTACTCCACCTGTCCTGGCGGCTCCGACTCCTAAGGAGCTCATGCTCCTCTACATCGCCGCCACCAGCCGAGTGGTCAGCACAGTCATAGTGATAGAACACAAGGAGGAAGGCAAGGCGCTACCAGTCCAGAGACCGGTGTATTACCTGAGTGAAGTGGTGTCAGCTTCCAAGCAAAACTACCCCCACTACCAGAAGATGTGCTACGGCTTGCACTTTGCCGCCAAGAAACTGAAGCCGTATTTTCAAGAGCACCCAATCACTGTGGTCTGCACAGCTCCACTGGCCGAGATCATTGGAAGCCAGGATGCTTCAGGCCGAGTGGCCAAATGGGCCATCAATTTGGCCCCCTACACCATCTACTACCAGCCTCGCACCGCCATCAAGTCACAAGCACTGGCCGACTTCCTCGTCGACTAGGCCGAGACCCAGTGCCTGCCGCCAGCGCCCGACTCCATCAATTGGCGGATGCATTTTGATGGTTCCAAGATGCTCACTAGTTTGGGAGCTGGCATCATCCTCACCTCTCCCAAAGGCGACAAGCTCAGATACGTGCTGCAAATCCATTTTGCCTCATCCAACAACGTCGCTGAATATGAGGCACTCATTCACGGGCTCCGACTTGCCAAAGAGCTCGGCATTCGCCGGATCCTATGCTATGGTGACTCTGACTTGGTGGTCCAACAGTCGTCAGGCGACTGGGACGCCAACGATGCAAACATGGCGAGCTACCGCTTCCTCGTACAACAACTCAGTGGATATTTTGAGGGGTGCGAGTTTCTCCATGTGCCAAGAAATGACAATGAGCAAGCAGATGCCTTGGCACGAATTGGCTCCACCCGTCAAGCAATACCGACCGGCGTCGCCCTACAACGCCTTCTCAAGCCGTCTGTCAAGCCATCATCAGAGTCGGATTCTATCTTCGTGCCGGCTCATCCTGAAGCAGCCGGATCTGACTTGAGAGCTCCAACAGCCGTCACGGGAATCCCGGCAGGCGGGCCGGGGGCCGCGGCAGACGCACCCGGCCCAGAGACTTCAGAACCCGTCCCGGGGACTACACGGTCAACCCGGGGACTTCAGAGCCCGGCCCGGGGACTTCATCAACTCAGCAAGCGGCGGTAGTAGCTGACTCCAACCCACCGCCTCCCAACCCAGCCGCCCTCGTACAAGTGGCAGTCCTGGCAGTCGAACAGATTGTAGCACCTTCATGGGCCCAGCCCATCCTCAATTTTTTGGTAAACAAAGAGTTGCCGACTGATGAGATCTCTGCCCGGCAAGTGCAACGTCGGGCGGCAGCATACACCATAGTCAACAGAGAGCTTGCAAGGCGCGGTGTCACTGGTGTCTACTAGCTCTGCGTGGAGCCGGAGCAAGGCCAAGCAATTCTCAAAGACATCCATCAAGGCGAATGTGGCCACCATGCGGCTTCAAGAGCACTTGTCGCCAAGGCTTTCTGCCATGGTTTTTTCTGGCCAACTGCCTTAGAAGACGCCAAGAGCTTGGTCCATAAATGCAAAGGATGCCAGAAGTTTTGTTCAAAGCCTCATCAGCCGGCTTCTGCACTCAAGACCATTCCCATAGCCTGGCCCTTTGCCGTCTGGGGCCCGGATATGGTGGGACCATTCAAGACAGCAAGAGGTGGCTTGACTCATCTGCTTGTCGTGGTGGACAAGTTCACCAAGTGGATAGAAGCAAAACCAATCAAGAAGTTGAATGGTCCGACTGCTGTGACTTTCATCTCTGACATCATCGTCCGGTATGGCATACCACATAGCATTATCACCGACAATGGCACGAACTTCGCCAAAGGTGCCTTGGCCCGTTTCTGCGCGACGCGGGGCATCCAACTGGACCTAGCGTCCGTTGCTCATCCGCAGTCAAATGACCAGGTGGAGCAAGCAAACGGCCTTATTTTGTCCGGCATCAAGCCCCGACTGGTCGAGCCTTTGGAGCGGTCGACCGGCTACTAGCTCGATGAGCTGATGGCCGTCCTCTGGAGTCTGCGCACAACCCCGAACAAGTCAACCGGCTTCACTCCTTTCTTACTCGTCTATGGCGCCGAAGCTGTCATCCCGACGGACATAGAATTCGACTCCCCTCGAGTCACCATGTACACTGAAGAGGAGGCACAAGAAGCACGACAAGACGGCGTCGACCTACTGGAAGAGGGTCGGCTGCTAGCACTCAGCCGGTCCAGCATCTACCAGTAAGGTCTACGCTGATACTACAACCGAAAGGTCAAGCCAAGATCCTTCCAAGAGGGAGATCTTGTGCTCCAACTGATCCAGCGAACAGTCGGCCAGCACAAGCTCTCGGCACCTTGGGAAGACCCCTTCATCATCAGCAAGGTGTTGGGTAACGACTCCTACTACCTCATCGACGCTCAGAAGCCTCGAGCATGCAAAAGAGACGATTCCAGCAGGGAGACAGAACGTCCGTGGAATGTGAATCTCCTTCGAAGGTTTTACAGTTAAAAACAGTATGTATCATGTTGACTTTTGTATTAAGTACGAAGACTCCGGGTTCCACGAGTAGAGCTCGGGGAGTGCCCTTCTTTATCTATAAGACAAGTGTTACGTCTATCATTTGTATCATTTCATTAATCTGTCTGGCACCAGGTTCGACCAGTCGACCCGGGGACTTGCCGCCTTGTACTATGAAATGCTTCCTACAGTCGGACAAGTAGTGTGTCGGCACCCTAGCTTTCTCCTGCCAAGAGGCTGCAGCCTGCTGAGCGGCTGTTCAGTCGGCAGGAGTCAACGTGAAAAGGGTGCCTGCATGAAAAATGGTTAAGGACTTAAGGTATTTACATAGTCCAAGCCGGTTTCTCGCCTCACCAACCGGTTGCCGAGCAACCGGCTGGCCGGCTTCTACTTAACTTGCCAAGGAAACTCTAGCCGGTTAAGTACTTGCCTTCCCAAAGTGGCTAAATACTTGACCCAGCCACCGTCCGCAGAGCGGCTGTTCGACTGGCAAGACGGCAACCAAGGGAAGGCGGCAAAGGAAAAAGCTTAAAGAGTAGAAGGCAAGGAAAAGTAGAACTCGGATAAAATATTTACACATCAAAGGCCCTTGGCCGACATCCAACATAAGTTTCAAAGTACACCCCGCGGGTGGAATTGTGCAAAGCTAACAAAGTTCGTTGAGACTAATAAATAGGGAAAAGTAAAAAGTAAAGTGGCAGCCTAGGGATCGGCGAACGGGTTCGGTGGAGTGGTGGAGTCGGTGGCGCCGGCTAGTCAAGCGGCCGGCTGGTCGGTTCCCACTTGGTCCCCTTCAGCGACAGCCGGCTTGTTCGGACGCGGCTTGTTGCTGGAGGCGCGATCGAGTTGGGGCTGGCCGTCCGCTCCGACCTCTGGCGCCTCCTCTTCGCCTTCTTCCTCCTCCTCGTCTTCTCCCTCGTTGCTGGAGTCGATCAACTCGGCCGAGTCTTCGCCCTCCTCCGGGTTCAGCCCAAACCACTCCGGCGGTGCCTCGGTGCCATCCTTAGTTGGCTTCGGGATGAAGACGCCGGTGTCGGTATACTCGGCGATGGCTGCCGCCCGCTTGACGAGTTCGCCCTCCACCGCCACCAGCTCCTCCTGGGCCTCCTGTTGGAACATGGTCAACTAGGCTAGATCTAACCCAGGGTACCACGCCTTGACGAACTCCAAAGCCCGACGCGCTCCGGCCCGGGCCAAGGAGCCCTTCCACGCCTCAAGGCGGCCAGCCGCCACCTCCAGCCAGTCGACAGTCCAGCTGGGGGTGCGCGGGGCCGGCATGTCAGGCCACAAGGCGGCGATCGCCTGGGCGCCGACACGCTGAAGGCGGCGCATCATCCGATGGGCCGGCTGAAGACGGGCCTGGATGCTGAGAAGCTGCTCGTGGAGGGTGCGAGGGGCATTGGCGGTGATCTCTTCGCCCCCGCTCTTCGTTCTTCATGGTCGGCCTTGATAGCCTGGTTGGCGGCACCAGAGTGGCCTGGAAAGAAGTCTGCGAGGATTAAGCAAAAGAGTCTGAACAAAGAGAAAGAAGCCGGCTTGACTAGAGGTCGGCGACGTAAAAGAAGAGTAAAGAAGGTCGCCTACCGTCAACCAATCCTCGATTTCGCCAAAGCTGGTCGTCAGCATTGCCTCCTTGTCGGTCCAGGCGGAGCGTTCGATCTCGAACTCGGCGAGAAGACCCGCCTCCTTCTCCTTCGCCTCCTTCTGGGCCTTCTGGAGAAGCCCTGCCTGCTCCGCCAGCTGCATGGCCAGCCGGTCACGTTCTTCAGCCAACTTGCTGTAGTCCGCCTCTTTGGCATGCAACGCGGCGTTGGCTTCACCCAGTTTGCATTGAAGGATGGCATTGCCTTCTGCGGAAGAAATAAGAAGGGAAGGCGTCAGTTGCCAACAGAGAAGAGGCTAGAGTCGCCGGGGAGATCCGGCCTGACAGTTCAGCAGTCGGCCCTAATCTCGGGGACTACAACCGGCGGGTGCGCCAGCGCGCCCCCACGGAGAAAGGAGTCATCAGAATCAACAGAAAGAAGAACAACCGCCAGGAAGATCCGGCCCGGCTGATCAGCAGTCGGCTCGGATCTCGGGGACTACAGCCCGCAGGTGCGCCAGTGCGCCCCCGCAGAGAGAAGAGGACTTACTCCGGCTCTCCGACAAGTCGGCAGCGCGTTGATCCAACTCCTGGACCCTGGAGTTGTAGGCGGCCGCGCGGAGGTGATGATAATCCTGCAGCAAGGATATCGGCTTTCAGAGCCTGCTAGTTAAAGTTCCGCGCCACCTGTTCAGCAGCCGGCCCGGAACTCGGGGACTACACCCAGTGGGTGCGCTGACGCGCCCCCACGAAGCAATACACGAGTTAAAAATGAAGAAACAAGAACCATACCCGGATGGGCTCTCGCGACGCCAGATACGCATTGTTGCAGTTCTTGATGGCGTCGGCTTCGGCGCGGAGTTTGGCTTGAACATCCAGCATCGCCTTGTTCAGAGGGCCTGTCCCGCCAACCCGCACCCACCCCGGGGGCGCGGTGCTGGGCGCCTCAGCGTCTGGGATCGAGGAGCTCGTGGCGCCAGTCTCCAGCGGATGTGGCGCCGAAGCCGCCTTTGCAAGTTGGCGACGCATCGGTGCGCCGACCTCAAGAGTCGGGCCCATATCCACCTCGTTTTCAGTCTGCAGCACCGGTGGGTCCGCCAGCTGCTCGCCTCGTGTGCTCCCAGACGGCGGCGGTGGAAGGACATTCACGTCCGGCATGGCGACGTCGCCGCCGTCCCTATCCATGACCGGGTGCTCGCCCTCGGTTTCCCCAGTCTGTGCCACGAACTCCGGGGGTGGCGGCGCGGAGTTCAGGGGAGTGACGAAAATCCCCGACTGGTGGCGCGCGGCTTCTTCAGCCTACTTCTTTGCTGCGTCGGCGGCCTCGGCCTCCGCCAGTTTCTTCAGGGCGGCGGCCTCCGCCTTCTCCAGGCGGGTGGCTTCCTACTCTTTGCGCACTTCTCACGCGTTCCGCTCCCTCGCCTCCCGGAGGTCAGCGGCCGGATCGATCCGCTGAGTGGTGGTGAAAGTCTCCACCGACCCCACGATGGAGGCGGCGGTCGATTTCTCAAGAGAGAGCAGAGCCCTAGATTAAGGGAAACAAGGTGAAGAAACTCAGACAGAGTCAACAAGGAAAAAATGAAGGTACATGATAAAGGTGGTACTTACGCGGAAACCAGCTGCGGCTTCTTCACCTCCTTGCGAAAGCGGATGGCCTTTGCGGCCGCTTCGTCCTTCTTGGTCACCACGGCCGAGCCCTTGGGCTTCTTCGGCCAGCTGACAAGCAAGCTCGGCGCATCCCTGTGCTTCTTTGCGCTGCCTTGGGCATCCGGCGCGGCAAACGAGCTCGCGCCCGGCTGGCCGGCTCCTGGCTGGTGGCGCGGGGCGACTTCCCCATGTCATCATCAGGCCAGTCCTCGAGGCTGGCTCCGAGCCTCGGGTTGCCTGCTCCGTCGCCTCCTCCCTCGACGTCGTCCTCCAAGGCCGCAGCCCCCAGATCGGGGTCGTCGAAATCACTCTCTGCCCGGTCGGGGAGGAATTGGCGCTCTGGCCCCGCGGCGCCGGTTGCCGGCTGGAGGAGGGGACTCTGTTCAAAGGCCGATTGGTCAGGCTGGACAGCATGAACTCGGCAACAAAGAGACAGAGAAAAAAGACAGATGACTTACAATAGGCGGAGGGTTGGCGTGTAAATACGGCTCCTTGCCAAACCGCCACTCATCCGTGAGCTCGCAGTTCGCAAGGTAGTTCACCATGTGAGCTACCTCCACCCTCGTGAGCCCCTCATGCCCCCCTGACGTACTTCTTCCGCCTATATATCTCCATATACCCTAAAAACATCCAAGGGCACAATAGATCGGGAGTTCCACCGCCAGAAGCCTACGTAGCCACCGAAAGCCAATCTAGACCCATTCCGGCACCCTGCCGGAGGGGGCAATCTCTCTCTGGTGGCCATCTTCATCATCCCGGTGTTCTCCATGACGAGGAGGGAGTAGTTCTCCCTCGGGGCTGAGGGTATGTACCAGTAGCTATGTGTTTGATCTCTCTCTCTCGTGTTCTTGAGATGATACGATCTTGGTGTATCGCGAGCTTTGCTATTATATTTGGATCCTATGATGTTTCTTCCCCCCTCTACTCTCTTGTAATGGATTGAGTTTTCCCTTTGAAGTTATATTATCGGATTGAGTCTTTAAAGATTTGAGAACACTTGATGTATGTCTTGCCGTGGATATCTGTGGTGACAATGGGATATCACGTGATTCACTTGATGTATGTTTTGGTGATCAACTTGCAGGTTCTGCCCATGAACCTATGCATAGGGGTTGGCACACATTTTCATCGTGATTCTCCGGTAGAAACTTTGGGGCACTCTTTGAGGTTCTATGTGTTGGTTGAATAGATGAATCTGAGATTGTGTGATGCATATCGTATAATCATACCCACGGATACTTGAGGTGACATTGGAGTATCTAGGTGACATTAGGGTTTTGGTTGATTTGTGTCTTAAGGTGTTATTCTAGTACGAACTCTAGGGCTGTTTGTGACACTTATAGGAATAGCCCAACGGATTGATTGGAAAGAATAACTTTGAGGTGGTTTCGTACCCTACCATAATCTCTTCGTTCGTTCTCCGCTATTAGTGACTTTGGAGTGACTCTTTGTTGCATGTTGAGGGATAGTTATATGATCCAATTATGTTATTATTGTTGAGGGAACTTGCACTAGCGAAAGTATGAACCCTAGGCCTTATTTCCACACATTGCAATACCGTTTATGCTCACTTTTATCATTAGTTACCTTGCTGTTTTTATATTTTCAGACTACAAAAACGATTATCTACTATCCATATTGCACTTGTATCACCATCTCTTCGCCGAACTAGTGCACCTATACAATTTACCATTGTATTGGGTGTGTTGGGGACACAAGAGACTCTGTGTTATTTGGTTGCAGGGTTGCTTGAGAGAGACCATCTTCATCCTACGCCGCCTACGGATTGATGAACCTTAGGTCATCCACTTGAGGGAAATTTGCTACTGTCCTACAAACCTCTGCACTTGGAGGCCCAACAATGTCTACAAGAAGAAGGTTGTGTAGTAGACATCAAGACTCTTTTCTGGCGCCGTTGCCGGGGAGGTTAGCGCTTGAAGGTATATTTTTAGATCTTGCAATCGAGTCTTTTAGTTTCTTGTTTTATCACTAGTTTAGTTTATAAAAGAAAGCTATAAAAAATGGAATTGAGTTTGTCTCATACGCTTCACCTTTTTAATATCTTTCGTGAGTATGATGGAAAGGATAATTGTGCTCAAGTGCTAGAAGAAGAAATCTATAAAATGTTTGGCAGTAAATATTTAAATAATGAGCATGATTGCAATGTTGTTAGTATGAATTCCTTGAATATCCATGATGCTAATGATATGCAAAGCCACAAGCTTGGGGAAGCTATGGTTGATGAAGATGATATTTTTTGTCCCCCATGTTTTGATGAGCAAATTTATTATGATGAAAGCATGCGCCCTATCTATGATGATTATTGTGATGACACGTACGCTTTAAAGAATAATGATAACCATGAAACTTGTCATCTTGATCTTAATTTTCAATCACATGATAGTTATTTTGTTGAGTTTGCTCCCACTATTATTCATGAGAAGAATTTTGCTTGTGTGGAGAGTAGTAAATTTTCTATGCTTGTAGATCATGAAAATAATGCTTTAGGTGCTGGTTATATTGTTGAATTCATTCATGATGCTACTGAAAATTATTATGAGGGAGGAATATATGCTTGTAGGAATTGCAATAATATCAAGTTTCCTCTCTATGTGCTTAAAATCTTGAAGTTATGCTTGTTTTACCTTCCTATGCAAGTTGATTCTTGTTCCCATAAGTTGTTTGCTCAAAAAATCCCTATGCATAGGAAGTGGGTAAGACTTAAATGTGCTAGTCATATTCTTCATGATGCTCTCTTTATGTTACAATTCTTATCCTTTATGTGAGCATCATTGAAATCATCATGCCTAGCTAGGGGCGTTAAACGATAGCGCTTGTTGGGAGGCAACCCAATTTTATTTTTATTCCTTGCTTTTTTCTCCTGTTTAGTAATAAATAATTCATCTAGCCTCTTTTTACATGTGGTTTTATTGTTTTAATTAGTGTTTGTGCCAAGTAGAACCTTTGGAAAGGCTTGGGGGAAGTCTTGTTCATCATGCTGTAAAAAACAGAAACTTTAGCGCTCACAAGAATTGCTGCCATTTTTATTTGGAGAGTGCTATATAATTAATTTTTTTTTCAGATTATTAATAGATAAATTACTCAGGTCCAGCAATTTATTTGAGAATTGTATGAGTTCCATAAGTATACGTTTGATCCAGATTACTACAGATTGTTCTGTTTTTGACAGATTCTGTTTTTCGTGTGTTGTTTTCTTATTTCGATGAATCTATGGCTAGTAAAATAGTTTATAAACCATAGAGAAGTTGGAATACAGTATGTTTAACACCAATATAAATAAAGAATGAGTTCATTACAGTACCTTGAAGTGGTGATTTATTTTCTTATACTAACGGAGCTTACGAGTTCTCTGTTAAGTTTTGTGTTGTGAAGTTCTCAAGTTTTGGGTAAGGATTCGATGGACTATGGAATAAGGAGTGGAAAGAGCCTAAGCTTGGGGATGCTCAAGGCACCCCAAGGTAATATTCAAGGATAGCCAAGAGCTTAAGCTTGGGGATGCCCCGGAAGGCATCCCCTCTTTCGTCTTCGTTCATCGCTAACTTTACTTGGAGCTATATTATTATTCGCCACATGATATGTGTTTTGCTTGGAGCGTCAATTTATTTTGTTAGGATTTGCTTTCTGTTATTTAGAACAATGTTTTGCATCTTTTATTTTAATAAAAGTGGCATTGATAGTCTTTACTATGCATATTTTTGAAGTCCACATGTTGCTGTTTGAAAACAGAAAGTTTACCGCTGTTGCAATAATTCCCTAGAAAAGCCAGAATGTGATAAAATGTTGAAACCTTTTGCATATTAAGATCTGGTAAATTTACTACAGTGGGAATTTTCTTTCATAATTTTTGGAGCTAGGTAAGTATGGATGTTGCAGCATTCTTTACAGACTATCATGTTTAGGCTGATTGCTGTTATGTTTGCATTGTTTGCATATGTTTCCTTCTTTAATGATTCTATTTGAGGATAGGACTATTAAATATACAGAGGCATTTAGTATGCAATGTTGAATAATAATTTTAGTGATTTGCTACAGTAGAGTATGATAAGATTTTGGCAATGGTTTATACTAACTTATCTCACGATTCCTTGTTGAGTTTGGTGTGGATGAAGCTTTTGAGATTTAGGGAGACCATGATATGAGAGGAATTAAGGAGACACAAAATCTCAAGCTTGGGGATGCCCAAGGCATCCCAAGATAATATTTCAAGAAGTCTCAAGCGTCTAAGCTTGGGGATGCCCCGGTTGGCATCCCACCTTTCTTCTTCAACAACTATCGGTTAGTTTCGGTTGATCCTAACTTTTTGCTTCTTCACATGATGTGTGTTATTACTAGATGTCATTTTATTTTTCTTTGCTTGCTGTTTGAATAGAATACCAAGATCTGAAATTATTAAATGTTAGAGAGTCTTCACATAGTTGCATAATTATTCAACTACTCATTGATCTTCACTTATATCTTTCGGAATAGTTTGTCATTTGCTCTAGTGCTTCACTTATATCTTTTAGAGCATGGTGGTAGTTTTATTTTGAATAAATAGATGAACTCTCATGCTTCACTTATATTATTTTGAGAGTCTTAATAGCATGGTAATTTTCTTAAAATCCTAATATGCTAGGTATTCAAGATTAGTAAAACTTTCTTATGAGTGTGTTGAATACTAAGAGAAGTTTGATACTTGATGATTGTTTTGAGATATGGAGATAATAATATCAACGTCGTGCTAGTTGAGTAGTTGTGAATTTGAGAAGTGCTTGTGTTAAAGTTTGCAAGTCCCGTAGCATGCACATATGGTAAACATTGTGTAACAAATTTGAAACATGAGGTGTTATTTGATTGTCCTCCTTATGAGTGGCGGTCGGGGACGAGCGATGGTCTTTTCCTACCAATCTATCCCCCTAGGAGCATGCGCGTAGTACCGAGGTTTTTGATGACTTGTAGATTTTTGCAATAAGTATGTGAGTTCTTTATGACTAATGTTGAGTCCATGGATTATACGCACTCTCACCCTTCCATCCCTGCTAGCCTCTTCGGTACCGTGCATTGCCCTTTCTCACATTGAGAGTTGGCGCAAACTTCGCTGGTGCATCCAAACCCCGTGATATGATACGCTTTGTCACATAAACCTCCTTATATCTTCCTCAAAACAGCCACCATACCTACCTATTATGGCATTTCCATAGCCATTCTGAGATATATTGACATGCAACTTTCCACCATTCCGTTTATTATGACACGCATCATCATTGTCATATTGCTTTGCATGATCATGTAGTTGACACCGTATTTGTGGCAAAGCCACTATTCATAATTCTTTCATGCATGTCACTCTTGATTCATTGCATATCCTGGTACACCACCAGAGGCATTCATATAGAGTCATCTTTGTTCTAGTATCGAGTTGTAATCATTGAGTTGTAAATAAATAGAAGTGTGATGATCATCATTATTCGAGCATTCTCCCAAGTGAGGAATAAAAGAAAGAGATAAAGGCCATAAAAAAAGAGAAGGCCCAAAAAATGAGAGAAAAAGAGAGAAGGGACAATGTTACTATCCTTTTACCACACTTTTGCTTCAAAGTAGCACCATGATCTTTGCAGTAGAGAGTCTCTCATGTTATCACTTTCATATACTAGTGGGAATTTTTCATTATAGAACTTGGCTTGTATATTCCAACAATGGGCCTCCTCAAGTGCCCTAGGTCTTCGTGAGCAAGAAAGTTGGATGCACACCCACTAGTTTCTTTTGTTGAGCTTTCATACATTTATAGCTCTAGTGCATCCGTTGCATGGCAATCCCTACTCCTTGCATTAACATCAATCGGTGGGCATCTCCATAGCCCATTGATTAGCCTCGTTGATGTGAGACTTTCTCCCTTTTGTCTTCTCCACATAACCCCCCTCATTATATTCTATTCCACCCATAGTGCTATATCCATGGCTCGCGCTCATGTATTGCGTGAAAGTTTATAGGTTTGAGATTACTAAAGTATGAAACAATTGCTTGGCTTGTCATCGGGGTTGTGCATGATGAGAGCATTCTTGTGTGACGAAAATGAAACATGACTAAACTATATGATTTTGTAGGGATGAACTTTCTTTGGCCATGTTATTTTGAGAAGACATAATTACTAAGTTAGTATGCTTGAAGTATTATCATTTTTATGTCAATATGAACTTTTGTCTTGAATCTTTCAGATCTGAATATTCATACCACAATTAAGAAGAATCACATTGAAATAATTATGCCAAGTAGCACTCCGCATCAAAAATTATGTATTTATCATTTACCTACTCGAGGACGAGCAGGAATTAAGCTTGGGGATGCTGATACGTCTCCAACGTATCTATAATTTTTGATTGCTCCATGCTATATTATTTACTGTTTTGAATGTTTATGGGCTTTATTATACACTTTTATATCATTTTTTGGGACTAACCTATTAACCCAGAGCCCAGTGTCTGTTTCTGTTTTTACCCTGTTTTAGGGTTTCGAAGAAAAGGAAAACCAAATGGAGTCCAATTGACTTGAAACTTCACGCAACTCATTTTTGGAAGAAAAGAAGCCCGGAAGACTTGGAGTGCACGTCGGGGGATCTGCGAGGAGGTCACGAGGCAGGGGGCACGCCCTCCACCCTCGTGAGCCCCTCGTGGCCCCCTGACGTACTTCTTCCGCCTATATATCTCCATATACCCTAAAAACATCCAAGGGCACAATAGATCGGGAGTTTCGCCGCCACAAGCCTACGTAGCCACCGAAAGCCAATCTAGACCCGTTCCAGCACCCTGCCGAAGGGGGCAATCTCTCTCCGGTGGCCATCTTCATCATCCCGGTGTTCTCCATGACGAGGAGGGAGTAGTTCTCCCTCGAGGCTGAGGGTATGTACCAGTAGCTATGTGTTTGATCTCTCTCTCTCTCTCTCTCTCGTGTTCTTGAGATGATACGATCTTGATGTATCGTGAGCTTTGCTATTATATTTGGATCCTATGATGTTTCTTCCCCCCTCTACTCTCTTGTAATGGATTGAGTTTCCCCTTTGAAGTTATATTATCGGATTGAGTCTTTAAAGATTTGAGAACACTTGATGTATGTCTTGCCGTGGATATCTGTGGTGACAATGGGATATCACGTGATTCACTTGATGTATGTTTTGGTGATCAACTTGCAGGTTCCGCCCATGAACCTATGCATAGGGGTTGGCACACATTTTCATCGTGATTCTCCGGTAGAAACTTTGGGGCACTCTTTGAGGTTCTATGTGTTGGTTGAATAGATGAATCTGAGATTGTGTGATGCATATCATATAATCATACCCACGGATACTTGAGGTGACATTGGAGTATCTAGGTGACATTAGGGTTTTGGTTGATTTGTGTCTTAAGGTGTTATTCTAGTACGAACTCTAGGGCTGTTTGTGACACTTATAGGAATAGCCCAACGGATTGATTGGAAAGAATAACTTTGAGGTGGTTTCGTACCCTACCATAATCTCTTCGTTCGTTCTCCGCTATTAGTGACTTTGGAGTGACTCTTTGTTGCATGTTGAGGGATAGTTATATGATCCAATTATGTTATTATTGTTGAGGGAACTCGCACTAGCGAAAGTATGAACCCTAGGCCTTATTTCCACACATTGCAATACCGTTTACGCTCACTTTTATCATTAGTTACCTTGCTGTTTTTATATTTTCAGATTACAAAACTATTATCTACTATCCATATTGCACTTGTATCACCATCTCTTCGCCAAACTAGTGCACCTATACAATTTACCATTGTATTGGGTGTGTTGGGGACACAAGAGACTCTTTGTTATTTGGTTGCAGGGTTGCTTGAGAGAGACAATCTTAATCCTATGCCTCCTACGGATTGATAAACCTTAGGTCATCCACTTAAGGGAAATTTGCTACTGTCCTACAAACCTCTGCACTTGGAGGCCCAACAATGTCTACAAGAAGAAGGTTGTGTAGTAGACATCAGTCGGCCTGGCAGAAGTCGGACGAAGCCCCACCTCAGGCACTGGGAGAAGAAAACTGCTGAGGCTCCTCGGCTGCTCAGCCGCGGTACCTCACCAGCTTCGGGGACTACTGTCGGAGTAATGGGCCACGGGTAGGCTAACCCGAGGCCCAGAACCTTTCAAGACATCGGGGCTGGCTGCGCCCCTCAAGGCACCAAGATGAAGTGCCGCCTTCTGGTGGCCGGCTGAAGGAATAGCCGGCTGCCTGTAGACGGCAGAGTTCCAGAGACCGACTTCAAGACCAGCCGACTCCTTGTTAGCGGCTTCTAGAGAAGCCGGCCCCTAGCAGTCGTCCTGTAGCGCCAACAAAACCCCGCCCTAATCAAGAAAGACAAGATAGGGAGTGGCTACAGTATAGACCATCCCCCCCCCCCGATCTAGGGACGGGTGTGGCCACAGTGCACCGTACCGGCGGAGATCTCCGCCCGGCGTGGCACTGTCGCCACGCCACTCCTGACATCACCACAAGCAGGCGGGGCCCTGCTCCCACGACGGCATGTCGGTATAACCCAAGGATGACGGGCCCCACCAATCAGCGAGAGCCCGGAAGACGGCTAGAGCCCCACCAGTCGGACCCGAGGGAGGTCGGCCCCCAGTAGTCGGCCCGCCCCTTCCTTGGGTCCCACACGCCATTAACCAGATGAGACGCAGAGTGGCTACAGTAATCACCCGCCAGGTGGCGGAGCTGTAGCAACTGACAAGACCTGTGAGCAGCGGAGGTGGCCTGTTGGCCCCGTACCAGACTAGTCGGCAGGGCCCACTAGGTGGTGGGCCCCAGCAACCGATGGACAAAGAGACTGACAGCCGGGCCCTACGCCTGGCTGGATTAGCATTGTACCCCCGGGGGGGTAGGCCTATATAAACCCCCAAGGGCACCCATGCAAAGGGTTCCGAACCTGTTAGGACTAGACTTAGACCTAGAGGAGTAGAGAGCCAGCCTTGCCCTCTCCCACCTCTAGCAAACAGCTCGAGGATCACCATTGTACCCCTTGTGTATTAGTGATCATGCGGAGGCCCCACAGAGCAGGACTAGGGGTGTTATCTCCTAGGAGAGCCCGAACCTGGGTAAAGTATGCCGGCGTTCATGTCTACGCCTCATCCCGTTTCCAGGCACCGGCGACGTTCTACTCGCTCCCACCATGATAAGCCATTCTTTGGCATATGTCGTACCCAACCCCCGACACGAATACATGAACTCCTCAAACTATAGTCATCACCAGGAGTGGTCCCGATTACTATCACTTCGGGGTTACCGGATCATAACACATAGTAGGTGACTATTGACTTGCAAGATAGGATCAAGAACTCACATATATTCATGAAAACATAATAGGTTCAGATCTAAAATCATGGCACTCGGGCCCTAGTGACAAGCATTAAGCGTAGCAAAGTCATAGCAACATCAATTTCAGAACATAATGGATACTAGGGATCAAACCCTAACAAAACTAACTCGATTACATGATAAATCTCATCCAACCCATCACCGTCTAGCAAGCCTAGGATGGAATTACTCATGCACGACGGTGAGCATCATGAAATTGGTGATGGAGGAACGTTGATGATGACGATGGCGACGGATTCCCCTCTCCGGAGCCCCGAACAGACTCTAGATCAGCCCTCCCGAGAGAGATTAGGGCTTGGCAGCAGCTCCGTATCGTAAAACACAATGAATCCTTCTCCCTGATTTTTTTCTCCCCAAACGTGAATATATAGAGTTGGAGTTGAGGTCGGTGGAGTCTCAGGGGGCCCGCGAGATAGGGGGTGCTCCCCCCACCCTTGTGGACAGGGTGTGGGCCCCCTTGCGTTGATTCTTTGGCTAGTATTTTTTATATATTCCAAAAATATTCTCCATGAAGTTTCAGGTCATTCCGAGAACTTTTATTTCTGCACAAAAATAATACCATGGCAATTTCGCTCAAAACAGCGTCAGTCGGGTTAGTTCCATTCGAATCATGCAAGTTAGAGTCCAAAACAAGGTCAAAAGTGTTTGGAAAAGTAAATACGATGGAGACCTATCAATTCCCCCAAGCTTAAAACTTTGCTTGTCCTCAAGCAATTAAGTTGACAAACTGAAAGTGATAAAGAAAAACTTTTACAAACTCTTTGATCTTGTTTTTGTAAATATGTAAAGTCAGCATTCAAGTTTTCAGCAAAGATTATGAACTAACCATATTCACAATAACATTTAGGTCTCATGTTTACTCATATCAATGGCATAATCAACTAGCGAGCAATAATAATAAATCTCGGATGACAACACTTTCTCAAAACAATCATAATATGATATAGCAAGATGGTATCTCGCTAGCCCTTTGTGAGACCGCAAAACATAAATGCAGAGCACCTCTGAAGATCAAGGGCTGACTAAACATTGTAATTCATGGTAAAAGAGATCCAGTCATACTCAATGTAAACTAATAGTAATGCATGAAAATGACAGCGATGCTCTCCAACTGGTACTTTTAATAAGAGGATGATGACTCAACATAAATGTAAATAGATAGGCCCTTCGCAGAGGGAAGCAGGGATTTGTAGAGGTGCCAGAGCTCTATTTTTGAAACAAATATGAATAATATTTTGAGTGGTATACTTTCATTGTCAACATAACAACCGAGAGATCTCGATATCTTCCATGCTACACACATTATAGGCGGTTCCCAAATAGAATGGTAAAGTTTATACTCCCCCTACCACCAACAAACATCAATCCATGGCTTGTCCGAAACAACGGGTGCCTCCAACTAACAACAATCCTGGGGGAGTTTTGTTTGCAATTATTTTAATTTAAGCATGGGACTGGGCATCCCGGTTACCAGCCATTTTCTCGTGAGTGAGGAGCATAGTCCACTCCTCTTGAGAATAACCCGCCTAGCATGGAAGATATAGACATCCCTAGTTGATACATGAGCTATTCGAGCATACAAAACAAAATTTCATTTGAAGGTTTAGAGTTTGGCACATACAAATTTACTTGGAACGGCAGGTAGATACCTCATATAGGAAGGTATGGTGGACTCATATGGAATAACTTTGGGGTTTATGGAAGTGGATGCACAAGCAGTATTCCCGCTTAGTACAAGTGAAGGCTAGAAAGAGACTGGGAAGCGACCAGCTAGAGAGCGATAACAGTCATGAACATGCATTAAAATTAATCAACACTGAGTGCAAGCATGAGTAGGATATAATTCACCATGAACATAAATATCGTGGAGGCTATGTTGATTTTGTTTCAACTACATGTGTGAACATGTGCCAAGTCAAGCCACTCGAATCGTTCAAAGGAGGATACCACCCTATCATACCACATCACAACCCTTTTAATAGCATGTTGGCACGCAAGGTAAACCATTATAAACTCCTAGCTAATTAAGCATGGCATGAGCAACTATAATCTCTAATTCTCATTGCAAACATGTTTCATTCATAATAGGCTGAATCAGGAACGATGAACTAATCATATTTACAAAAACAAGATAGGTCGAGTTCATACCAGCTTTTCTCATCTCAATCAGTTCATCATATATCGTCATTATTGCCTTTCACTTGCACGACCGAACGGTGTGCATAATAATAATAGTGCTCGTGCATTGGACTAAGTTGGAATCTGCAAGCATTTAAGACAAGCGATAAGACAAGGTAATATGGGTTCTTTTGTTAGATCAACAATAATGCATATGAGAGCCACTCAACATTTTCATCACGGTCTTCTCCTCTCGACCCCCAAAGAAAAGAAAAGAAACAAAACTATTTACACGGGAAAGCTCCCAACAAACAAAAGAAGAACGAGAAATCTTTTTGGGTTTTCTTTTTAATTACTACTACTACAGGCATAGGAAGTAAACTAGCTAAAAGCTACAACTAATTTTTTGTTTTTCTTAAGGTTTTTCAAACACACAAGAAGAATGCTGGAAAAGAAAGTAAACTAGCATGGATAGTACAATGAAAGAGTATGAGCACCGACAACTAGAATGAGTGTATGAACATGAATGTAATGTCGGTGATAAATATGTACTCCCCCAAGCTTAGGCTTTTGGCCTAAGTTGGTCTAGGACCACGGCTGGCTTGGTGGATATCCAAAGTTGTAACTGGGGTTGTACTAGGATGCAGCAGTTACTGCCTGACGAGCTATAGCTTGGAGGCGAGCTGCCTCCGTCCTCCTCACGTACCCGTTTGCCTCTTCCCTGGTTATAACATATCTCCTTTTTGCCTGAAAGTCAAAGAAAGTAGGAGCAGGGAGAGCAACATGGACGGTGCGTCGTCTGTCAAAGATTAGTCGGTACTAGAGGAACTGATCGTTCCTCTCAAGAAACTAGTGGCGAACCATAGCCTCATAATCTAGATAAGCAGGAGGCAACTCAATATCATTTCCATGTATGCGTATATCAAGATAGTTAGCTACACGAGTTGCATAAATTCCACCAAACAAATCTCCACTTATACTGTTGTGATGCAACCTACTTGCAACACTAGCCCCCAAGTTATATTGTTTATCACCTAACACCGCACTCTTGAGGACACTAAGATCTGGAACACACATGTGGCAAGCCTCATCTTTACCGTTAATGCATCTACCAATAAAGAGAGCAAAATAATGTAGGAAGGGAAATGAATGCTTCCTATGGTAGCTTGTGTGATTTCCCTAGATTCCCCCGCAGTAATACTAGCAAGAAAGTCTTTATATTCAGATTTGCGAGGTTCACTAACACTGCCTCACTGCGCGAGTTTACAAGCAATATTAAAATCTTCTAGGTCCATGGTATATGATTTATCATAAAGATCAAATAAAACAGTGTGAGAATTGTGCGAGGATGTAAAATGAAACCTTCTCACAAAGGAATCAGTTAGAGAGAGGTATTGCCGACACTTATCTGACACGAAGCCCTCAAGATTAGCGTTATGCACATACGTGTCAAATTCATCCTTGATGCCTGCCTGGACCATGAACTCCTCTGATGGCCATTCGCAAGGCCGCACTTGAGCTTCCCTTGGTAGTTCATTGTCCGCCTCACTTATCACGAGCCTCGGTCCTTGCTTCCTTGAGGAACCACCTTGGTACATTTTCCTAAACATTTTTCTTTCTCTAAAAAAATTCTGAAATTTTAGTGCCTCAAAATAAAAGTGAACCAAACTTAACAAGATTGATAGCAACTACTCCTACAAGTGCCTAGAGGCCATATCATGCATTAAAACTACTTTTGACCACATAAATTTGACATGCAAGCTCAAGAACAGGGTCACCTAAGTAGCAAAAATTTGCAATAAATAAAGCACTAGAACAAAAACTATTTGGACCAATGGAGGAGTCACATACCGAAGAACAATCCCCCAAAGCAGTTTTGTGAATGGATCTTTGAGCAAGGAGATTGAAAATGGCAGCAAGAAGAGCTAGAACTCGGGTTTGAGCTGCTGGAGGATTTTTTTTCTGGAGGAAGACGAAGTGTGTGGGTGCAAGACTAAGTGGAGGGGGCCCACGTGGGGTCCACGAGGCAGGGGGCACGCCCCAGGGGGGTGGGCGCGCGCTGGACCCTCATGGCCAGGTGGTGAGGGCCCCTGGTGTGTTCTCAGTGCCAATAATTCTTAAATATTCTAGAAAAAATCATATAAAATTTTCAGGCCATATGGAGAACTTCTATTTTCGGGGTATTTTTTTATTGCAAGGATAATTCAGAAAACAGACAGAAAATACTATTTTTGCTTTATTTAATCTAAATAACAGAAAGTAAAAGGAGGGTACAGAGAGTTGTGCTTTCTAACTTCATCCATCTCATGCTCATCAAAAGGAATCCACTAACAAGGTTGATCAAGTCTTGTTAACAAACTCTTTCCGAAATGCATGAAACCGGAGAATTTTCGAATAACACTAAGTTACCTCAACGGGGATATGCACATCCCCAACAATAAGAATATCATATTTCTTCTTGACAGTAGGAAGAGGAAATTCAAAACCTCCAATAGTTATTGTTGGAATTTTTCCGATAGAATTGATACTGTGGACTTGAGGTTGTTTCCTCGGAAAGTGTACCGTATGCTCATTACCATTAACATGAAAAGTGACATTGCCTTTGTTGCAATCAATAACAGCCCCTGCAGTATTCAAAAAGGGTCTACCAAGAATAATAGACATACTATCATCCTCGGGAATATCAAGAATAACAAAGTCCGTTAAAATAGTAACGTTTGCAACCACAACAGGCACATCCTCACAAATACCGACAGGTATAGCAGTTGATTTATCAGCCATTTGCAAAGATATTTCAGTAGGTGTCAACTTATTCAAATCAAGTCTACGATATAAAGAGAGAGGCATAACACTAACACCGGCTCCAAGATCACATAAAGCAGTTTTAACATAGTTTCTTTTAATGGAGCATGGTATAGTTGGTACTCCTGGATCTCCAAGTTTCTTTGGTATTCCACCCTTAAAAGTATAATTAGCAAGCATGGTGGAAATTTCAGCTTCCGGTATCTTTCTTTTATTTGTAACAATATCTTTCATGTACTTAGCATAAGGATTCATTTTAAGCATATCAGTCAAACGCATACGCAAAAAGATAGGTCTAATCATTTCAGCAAAGCGCTCAAAATCCTCATCATCCTTTTTCTTGGATGGTTTAGGAGGAAAAGGCATGGGTTTCTGAACCCATGGTTCTCTTTCTTTACCGTGCTTCCTAGCAACAAAGTCTCTCTTATCATAACATTGATTCTTTGATTGTGGGTTATCAAGATCAACAACAGGTTCAATCTCTACATCATTGTCATTGCTAGGTTGAGCATCAACATGAACATCATCATTAATATTATCACTAGGTTCATGTTCATTACCAGATTGTGTTTCAGTATCAGATATAGAAATATCATTGGGATTCTCAGGTGTGTCAACAACAGGTTCACTAGAAGCATGCAAAGTCCTATCATTTTTCTTTTTCTTCTTCTTAGAAGAACTAGGTGCATCAACATTAGTTCTCTGAGAATCTTGCTCAATTCTCTTAGGGTGTCCCTCAGGATACAAAGGTTCCTGAGTCATTTTACCCCCTCTAGTCACAACTCTAACAACATTTTTATTTTTCTTATTATCGAATTCATTGAGCAAATCATTCTGAGCTTTAAGTACTTGTTCTACTTGAGTGGTAACCATAGAAGCATATTTACTAATAAGTTTAAGTTCACCTTTAACTTTAGACATATAATCACTCAAGTGTCCAATCATATAAGCATTGCGTTTCAATTGTCTACCAACATAAGCATTGAAGTTTTCTTGTTTAACAATAAAATTATCAAACTCATCTAAGCATTGGCTAGCAGACTTATTACGAGGAATATCACCTTCATCAAATCTAGAGAGAATTTACCTTTACTACCTGTGTCGGGTTATCAAGACCATGTATTTCTTCAATAGGTGGTAAATTATTAACATCTTCAGCTTTAATACCTTTTTCTTTCATAAATTTCTTTGCCTCTTGCATATCTTCAGGACTAAGAAATAGAATACCCCTTTTCTTCGGAGTTGGCTTAAGAGCTGGTTCAG
This sequence comes from Triticum aestivum, assembly GCF_018294505.1. Classification (NCBI taxonomy): domain Eukaryota; kingdom Viridiplantae; phylum Streptophyta; class Magnoliopsida; order Poales; family Poaceae; genus Triticum; species Triticum aestivum. The sequence goes on from NC_057812.1 coordinate 152,892,743, forward strand.
GAGGTGTCCAATCATTATCATTACTCAACATATTATTCAATAGCAATTCAGCTTGATTAATAGTTCTTTCCCAGAAAACACAACCAGCACAACTATCCAGGTGGTCTCTGGAAGCATCAGTTAGTTCATTATAAAAGATATCAAGTATTTCATTTTTCTTGAGAGGATGATCAGGCAAAGCATTAAGTAATCGGAGAAGCCTCCCCCAAGATTGTGGGAGACTCTCTTCTTCAGTTTGCACAAAATTATATATTTCCCTTAAAGCAGCTTGTTTCTTATGAGCGGGGAAATATTTAGCAGAGAAGTAATAAATCATATCCTGGGGACTACGCACACAAATAGGATCAAGATAATTAAACCATGTTTTAGCATCACCCTTTAATGAGAACAGAAATAACTTAAGGATAAAGTAATAGCGAGTTTTCTCATCATTAGTGAACAGGGTGGCTATATCATTTAATTTAGTAAGATGTGCCACAATAGTTTCAGATTCATAGCCATAAAAAGGATTAGATTCAACCAAAGTAATTAACTCAGGATCGACAGAGAAATCATAATCCTTATCGAAAATACTGATAGGTGAAGTAGCAAAAGCAGGGTCATGTTTCATTCTAGCTTTCAAGGATTTTTCTTTCAGCTTAGCTAACAGTTTCTTAAGATCATATCTATCATTGCAAGATAAAAAGCCTATAGCAGTTTCTTCATCCATAACATAACCCTTAGGCACAATAGGCAATTCATATCTAGGGGGAGAATCTTCATCCTCACTTTCATCAATATTATCAATTTCAATAATTTCATTCTCTCTAACCCTAGCAAGTTGTTCGTCGAGAAATTCACCTAGTGGCACAGTATTATCAAGCATAGAAGTAGTTTCATCATAAGTATCATGCAAAGCAGAAGTGGCATCATCAATAACATGCGACATATCAGAATGAATAGCAGGAGTAGGTGTCGCAAGTTTACTCATAATAGAAGGTGAATCAAGTGTAGAGCTGGATGGCAGTTCCTTACCTCCCCTCATAGTTGAGGGAAAAATCTTGGTTCTTTCATCTTTCAAGTTCCTCATAGTGATCAACAGATATAAATCCCAAGTGACTCAAAGAATAGAGCTATGCTCCTCAGCAACGGCGCCAGAAAATAGTCTTGATAACCCACAAGTATAGGGGATCGCAACAGTTTTTGAGGGTAGAGTATTCAACCCAAATTTATTGATTCGACACAAGGGGAGCCAAAGAATATTCTCAAGTATTAAAAGTTGAGTTGTCAATTCAACCACACCTGAAAGACTTAATATCTACAGCAAAGTATTTAGTATCAAAGTAATATGGAAGTAACGGTAACAGTGGCAAAAGTATAGTATTGGTTTTGTAGTGATTGTAACAGTGGCGATGGAAAAGTAACTAAGCAAAGATCAATATGTGAAAAGCTCGTAGGCATTGGATTAGTGATGGATAATTATGTCAGATGTGATTCCTCATGCAACAACTATAACATAGGGTGACACAGAACTAGCTCCAATTCATCAATGTAATGTAGGCATGTATTCCGAATATAGTCATACGTGCTTATGGAAAAGAACTTGCATGACATCTTTTGTCCTACCCTCCCGTGAGAGTGGGGTCCTATTGGAAACTAAGGGATATTGAGGCCTCCTTTTAATAGAGTACCGACCAAAGCATTAACACTTAGTGAATACATGAACCCCTCAAACTATAGTCATCACCAGGAGTGGTCCCGATTATTGTCACTTTGGGGTTACCGGATCATAACACATAGTAGGTGACTATTGACTTGCAAGATAGGATCAAGAACTCACATATATTCATGAAAACATAATAGGTTCAGATCTGAAATCATGGCACTCGGGCCCTAGTGAAAAGCATTAAGCATAGCAAAGTCATAGAAACATCAATCTCAGAACATAATGGATACTAGGGATCAAACCCTAACAAAACTAACTCGATTACATGATAAATCTCGTCCAACCCATCACCGTCCAGCAAGCCTATGATGGAGTTACTCACGCACGGCGGTGAGCATCATGAAATTGGTGATGGAGGAAGGTTGATGATGACAATGGCGATGGATTCCCCTCTCCGGAGCCCCAAACGGACTCCAGATCAGCCCTCCCAAGAGAGATTAGGGCTTGGCAGCGGCTCCGTATAGTAAAACGCGATGAATCGTTCTCCCTAATTCTTTTCTCCCCGAACATGAATATATAGAGTTGGAGTTGAGGTCGGTGGAGTCTCAGGGGGCCCACGAGATAGGGGGCGCGCCCCCACCCTCGTGGACAGGGTGTGGGCCCCCTTGCGTTGATTCTTTTGCTAGTATTTTTTATATATTCCAAAAATATTCTTCATGAAGTTTCAGGTCATTCCGAGAACTTCTATTTCTGCACAAAAATAACACCATGGCAATTCTACCAAAAACAACGTCAGTCCGGGTTAGTTCCATTCAAATCATGCAAGTTAGAGTCCAAAACAAGGTCAAAAGTGTTTGGAAAAGTAGATACGATGGAGACGTATCACGCCGCCACCGCCTCTTCATTTTGGGGGCAGGTTATAAGTTGATTCCACCTTTTGGGGGGTTCCTCGCCGCTGCCAATGACACTGTATCCATCACCATCACTGCCATCATGCTTCCCCCATCCATGCAAGCGGTCCACTACATACACCTGTGAAGGATGTAAACTGGACGATGCCAACCATGCAATGCTCCTTCTTCATTAGGATTTTCTTCTCCTGTTCAACTATTATTTTTTTACTCTATCATTGATATAACTATGCTATGGTTAATGCTAGTGACTAAACCTAATAAATATAATTCAAATCTGATTTATCTCTGTTATCATGATGTTTATATGGTTGGACCATACGTGTGACATGTTTCTCCTAATATAAATCCAAACCGGTGACCCCAAGGGTGACACACCTGGATATCTACGGGGAGAACTATAACTTGGGGATCATATGCGCCCACAAAGTGCTAATGTTTTTCTTTGATGGTGTCAAAAAGAACCATCTTAATTATCCTAAATTACTTAATGTTTGCGCTTCCTTGTGTGTGGGGGGGAGGGGGTGATACGTCTCCAACGTATCTATAATTTTTGCTTGTTCGATGCTATTATATTATCATTCTTGGATGTTTTACAATCATTTTATAGCAACTTTATATCATTTTTTGGGACTAACCTATTGACATAGTGCCCATGGCCAGTTGCTGTTTTTTGCTTGTTTTTTACTTCACAGAATATCCATATCAAATGGATTCCAAACCAGTGAAACTTTTTGGAGATTTTTTTGGATTGGAAGACACCTTGGGGATCAAGAAAGCACCTGGGGGAGGCCCGTGGGGACCACAACCAACCAAGGCACGCCCAGGGGGTTGTGGGGGGCACAGGGGTCTCCTCGACCGCCACTTCGCCCTATAAATTTCCAAATATTTTAGAAACCCTAGGGGACTCGACGAAACACAATTCCAGCCGCCACAAGTTCCAGAACCACGAGATCCAATCTAACACCATCACGGAGGGGTTCATCATCCTCACTGGTGCCTCTCCAATGATGTGTGAGTAGTCCACCATAGACCTAAGGGTCCGTAGGCAGTAGCTAGATGGCTTCTTCTCTCCTTTTGATTCTCAATACAATGGTCTCTTGGAGATCTATTTGATGTAACTCTTTTTGTGGTGTGTTTGTTGGAATCCGATGAACTTTGAGTTTATGATCAGATCTATGTCCATGAATATTATTTGAGTCTTCTTTGATCTCTTATATGCACGATTATTTATAGCCTCGTATTTATTCTTCGAATCCTTCTACCTCTTGAGCTTGTGTTGGTTTTTCCCTTGAAAAGTAAAGGGTGATGCAGCAAAGTAGCGTAAGTATTTCCCTCAGTTTTGAGAACCAAGGTATCAATCCAGTAGGAGACTACGCAACAGGCCACCGAATACCTACACAAACAAACACCAACTTGCAACCAACGACAAAGGGGTTGTCAATCCCTTCATGGTTATTCGCAAAGTGAGATCTGATAGAGATGGATAAACGGTAACGTAATATTTTTGGTATTTTTGGTTTATGGAACGGAAAGTAAAGATTGCAAAGGAATAGTAAACTAGAATAGTAGATCGAAAACTTATATGATGGAAAATAGACCCAGGGGCCATAGGTTTCACTAGTGGCTTCTCTCAAGATAGAAATTATTATGGTGGGTGAACAAACTACTTCCGCGCAATTGATAGAAAAGCGCAGAGTTATGGTGATATCTAAGGCAATGATCATGAATATAGGCAGCATGCCCATGTCAAGTAGACCAAAATGATTCTGCATCTACTACTATTACTCCACACATCGACCGACTCCTGCCTGCATCTAGAGTATTAAGTTCATAAGAACAGAGTAACGCATTAAGCAAGATGACATGATGTAGCGGGATTAACTCAAGCAACATGATGAAAACCCAATCTTGTTATCCTCGATGGCAACAATACAATACGTGCCTTGCTGCCCTTACTGTCACTGGGAAAGGACACCGCAAGATTGAACCCAAAGCTATGCACTTCTCCCATTGCAAGAAAAAGCAATCTAGTTGGCCAAACCAAATCGATAGTTCGAAGAGACTTGCAAAGATATCAAATCATGCATATAAGAATTCAGAGGAGATTCAAATAATAATCATAGATAAGTTGATCATAAATCCACAATTCATTGGATCTCGGCAAACACACCGCAAAAGAGTATTACATCGAATAGATCTCCAAGAACATCGAGGAGAACTTTGTATTGAGAGTCAAAGAGAGAGAAGAAGCCATCTAGCTACTAGCTATGGACCCATAGGTCTGAAGTAAACTACTCACACTTCATCGAAGAGGCAATGGTGTTGACGTAGAAGCCCTCTGTGATCAATTCCCCCTCCGGCAGGATGCCGGAAAAGGCCCCAAGATGGGATCTCATGGGTACAGAAGGTTGCGGCGGTGGAAAAGTGGTTTCGTGGCTCCCCTGGGTGTTTTTGGGGTATAAGAGTATATATAGGCGAAAGAATTAGGTCAGGGGAGCTACGAGGGGCCCACAAGGTGAGGGGGCGCGCCCTCCACCCTTGTGGCCACCTCGAGGCTCCTCTGACTTGTACTCCAAGTCTCATGTGTGTGTTCTGGTCCAAGAAAAATCATGGCGAAAGTTTTATTCCATTTGGACTCTGTTTGGTATTCCTTTTCTGCGAAACTCTAAAACAAGGAAAGAACAGAAACTGGCACTGGGATCTAGGTTAATAGGTTAGTCCCAAAAATCATAGAAAATAGCATATTAATGCATATAAAACATCCAAAGCAGATAATATAATAGCATGGAACAAAAAAATATAGATACGTTGGATACGTATGAAGCATCCCCAAGCTTAATTCCTGCTCGTCCTCGAGTAGGTAAATGATAAAAACTGAATTTTTGATGTGGAATGCTACCTAACATATTTATCCATGTAATTCTCTTTATTGTGGCATGAATATTCAGATCCGTAAGATTCAAAACAAAAGTATAATATTGACATAAAAACAATAATACTTCAAGCATACTAACAAAATAATTATGTCTCCTCAAAATAACATGGCCAAATAAAGCTTATCCCTGCAAAATCATATAGTCTGGCTATGCTCCATCTTCATCACATAAAATATTCAAATCATGCACAACCCCGATGACAAGCCAAGCAATTGTTTCATAAATTTGATGTTCTCAAACCTTTTCAACTTTCATGCAATACATGATCATGAGCCATGGACATAGCACTATAGGTGGAATAGACGGTGGTTGTGGAGAAGACAAAAAGGAGATAGTCTCACATCAACTAGGCGTATCAACAGGCTATGGAGATGCCCATCAATAGATATCAATGTGAGTGAGTAGGGATTGCCATGCAACAGATGCACTAGAGCTATAAGTTTATGAAAGCTCAAAAATAAAACTAAGTGGGTGTGCATCCAACTTGCTTGCTCATGAAGACCTAGGGAATTTGAGGAAGCCCATCGTTGGAATGTACAAGCCAAGTTCTATAATGAAAAAATTTCCACTAGCATATGAAAGTGATATCATAGGAGACTCTCTATCATGAAGATCATGGTGCTACTTTGAAGCACAAGTGTGGCAAAAAGGATAGTAACATTGTTCCTTCTCTCTTTTCTCTCTTTTCTCTCTTTTCTTGGGCCTTCTCTTTTTTATTTGGCCTTTCTCTCCTTTTTTTATTTTTTTCCTCACATGGTAGAATGCTCTAATAATGAAAATCATCACACTTCTATTTACTTATAGCTCAATAATTACAACTCGATACTAGAACAAAAATATGACTCTATGTGAATGCCTCCGGCGGTGTACCAGGATGTGCAATGAATCAAGAGTGACATGTATAAAAAATGATGAACGGTGGCTTTGCCACAAGTACGATGTCAACTACATGATCATGCAAAGCAATATGACAATGATGATGTGTGTCATAAAAAATGGAACGATGGAAAGTTGCATGGCAATATATCTCGGAATGCCTATGGAAATGCCATAATAGGTAGGTATGGTGGCTGTTTTGAGGAAGGATATGTGGTGGGTTTATGGTACCGGCTAAAGTTGCACGGTACTAGAGAGGCTAGCAATGGTGGAAAGGTGAGGGTGCGTATAATCCATGGACTCAACATTAGTCATAAAGAATTCACATACTTATTGCAAAAATCTATTAGTCATCGAAACAAAGTACTACGCGCATGCTCCTAGGGGGATAGATTGGTAGGAGAAGACCATCGCTCATCCCCGACCGCCACTCATAAGGAAGACAATCAAAAAACATCGCATGCTCCAACTTCTTTACATAATGGTTCACCATACGTGCATGCTACGTGTAACACCCATGATGCGGCTATATCTCCCACGTTTCGGAGCATGACTTAGAGGCATAACCGCATTGTAGGCAATGTCGCAAGAGGGGTAATCTTCACACATCCCATGTATTGAATAAGGAAAAGGTACATAATTGGCTTACAATCACCACTTCACACAATTCATGAATATAGCATTACAATCATCCAGATACAATCAAGGTCCGACTATGGAACCAAAATAAAGACAACCCCAAATGCATAAGATCCCCGATCGCCCCAACTGGGCTCCACTACCGATCGTCTGGAAAGGAAACGTAGTATCGTCCTGAGTCCTCATCGAACTCCCACTTAAGCTCAGTCGCATCTCCTGGAATGGTATCATCGGTCCCTGCATCTGGTTTTGGAAGTAATCTGTGAGTCACGGGGACTCAACAATCTCACACCCTCGCGATCAAGACGATTTAAGCTTATAGGTAGGTAAAAGGTATGAGGTGGAGCTGCAGCAAGCACTAGCATATATGGTGGCTAACATATGCAAAAGAGAGCGAGAAGAGAAGGCAAGGCACGGTCGAGAAACTATGATCAAGAAGTGATCCTAGAAATACTTACGTTCAAGCATAACACGAGACCGTGTTCTCTTCCCGGACCCCGCCGAAAAGAGACCATCACGGCTACACACGCGGTTGATCCATTTTAATTAAGTTAAGTTTCAGGTTTTCTACAACCGGACATTAACAAATTCCCATCTACCCATAACCGCGGGCATAGCTTTCGAAAGTTCAAATCCCTGCAGTGGTGTCCCAACTTAGCCCATCACAAGCTCTCACGGTCAACGAAGGATATTCCTTCTCCCAGGACGGCCCGATCAGACTCGAAATCCCGGTTACAAGACATCTCGACAATGGTAAAACTAAACCAGCAAAGCCACCCGAATGTGCCGACAAATCCCGATAGGAGCTGCACATATCTCGTTCTCAGGGTAAACTAGATTGTCCAAACTTCCGGTAGGCCAGCCCAGAGTTGCCCCTGGTGACCACCGGCGGCTGACAAGTTGGACCAACACTCAGAGGAGCACTGGCCCGGGGGTTTAAAATAAAGATGACTATTGAGTCCGCAGAACCCATGGGAAAAAGGCTAGGTGGCAAATGGTAAAACCAAGGTTGGGCCTTGCTAGAGGAGTTTTATTCAAGGCGAACTATCAAGGGGTTCCCTTTATAACCCAACCGCGTAAGGAACGCAAAATCAAGGAACATAACACCGGTATGACGGAAACTAGGGCGGCAAGAGTGGAACAAAACACCAGGCATAAGGCCGAGCCTTCCACCCTTTACCAAGTATAAAGATGCATTAAAGTAAACAAGTTATAATAATGATATCCCAACAATAAACATGTTCCAACAAGGAACAAACTCCAATCTTTACCTGCAGCTAACAACGCTATAAGAGGGGCTGAGCAAAGCGGTAACATAGCCAAACAACGGTTTGCTAGGACAAGGTGGGTTAGAGATTTTACATGGCCATATGAGAGGCATGATAAGCATGTGGTAGGTATCACAGCATAGGCATAGCAATAGAGCGAGCAGCTAGCAAGCAAAGATAGAAGTGATTTCGAGGGTATGGTCATCTTGCCTGCAAAGTTCTCCGAGTTGACGTAAGCTTGATCCTCGTAAACGTTCTCAACGGGTGCCTCGATCACGTACTAGTCTCCCAGCTCTACCCAAAGCAAGAACACAAGCAAAGGGAACCACAATCAACCACGGTGCAATGCGCAAGCAACATGATGCGAAACATGGCATGATATGCGGGATGTGATATGCAATGCATATGCATGCTCCGGAAGGAAAAGATTGAACCAGGCCTCAACTTGGCAAACCAAGAGTACCGCTGGAAAGATGAGTTGATTTCGGTCGAAATTGATATAAAGATCACCGGAATCGGATGCACGGTTTGCAAATGGCAAGCAAAACAATAATGGCACTAAGCTGCGATTAACAGCACGATGCCATCTAAATGCATCAAGAAAAATAAGCTACTGCACTCTAACATAGCAACAAAGCACATGGCAGTGATCCACTCAAGATGCTTGACAAAAGATGAACACTGAGATACGGCTAAATCACAAAATAGCAGGTTCAAACAAGCATGGCAAAAGTGCAAAAGATATCAGGTTCATAGACTTAGTGAAAATAACAATATGTCAGGATTTAACATCAGGAAGCAATGTTTAGAGCAAGATAACAACATGCTACAGGAACATATCATGGCAAAGCAAGGCATGGCATGATACTACTCAAAGTATATAACAAAAGTCCCTTATTGACCATAAGCCAAAAGGGATCATAAGATACAATGGCAACCATGTAAATATAGCAAGTTTCGTTAACAGATTCAGACTTAGCAGAAAACTGGAACATGACAAAACAGAGTTACGTAGGCATGTTAACGAGCTTGATGCACTCACCACAAGGCATTGCATGACAAACTAAGCATACACCCAGCAAGAAGACATGATCAATAAGCTAACCATAGCAAGAACAACCTCATAGCATGCAAGGATCAACTACAACAACCTTGGCAAAATTGATTAACATGTAAACAATCTACCAGGAACATTTTATAGCAAAAGTAGAGCAAGATTGAGTCATGCTAGGGTACTCCATAATTGCAAAAAAAGACATGGATGGATAGGGCATACCAATATCTCAAAATCATCCTAACTGAATATGCTCAAAAGAGGCATGGATCACTCTGTAGCAACATGAATACATGGAATAAAAATATTATCAGGGAAAAGACTTAGAAGAATTCTAAGTCCCTGAAATCAGCAACATCACGAGAGCTACTTTGCATGCTTGTGCTAGTCACCACATTGATCACAAAAATACATAGCATACACCCCTGTAAAGATGGCATGGCATATAACAAAACACATGTAGGGCTCAAGTTCATAGGAGGCACACATTAAACATGGCAAAATGACAAATGTCCAATATCTGTTAAGAATCTGAAACTAACATTACATAGCACTCTTGCAACAGCATTTAGGGCATCAAGAAGAACTCAACTGAACATGGTGCAATGGAAAGAAATCAAGTGCACATCCAGACAAACAATTTGATATGCTACACGCCCAAAACGGAGCTACGGGTGCAAAGTTATGATGTGATGAAGTATGCTAAAACATTGGGGACTTAGAAGAAAAAAAAGTCAACCCTCTCCTCTCAGATCCAGATCGGAGGCACGCAGATCGAGGATCGTCGGTGCTTCGCCGGGAACTTGTCGGACTCCAGGAAGAAGAGGCCAGGGGGCGGCTTGCCGGAGTGGAACTTGCCGGACTCCTCTCGCCGGCGATGAGGAGCAGGGGAGGCGATGAGGTGGCGGCGGGCGGCGGAGCTGGCACGGGGCGCCGCGGCGGAGCGGCGAGGCCGGCGCGGTGGAGCGGTAGGCGGCGGGGCGGCGCTCGGGCGGCGGGCGAAGCGGTAGGCGGCGGCGTGCGGCGACTGGGCCTCGGGGGCCCGCTGCGGCCGGGCGGGCCGGTGCGGGAGGCGGCGAAGAGGGGCTCGTGGCTCGGCGAGTGAGGAGGCGCCACGTGGTGGCGGCGCGGCGGTGCGGACGTGTCCGGCCCGATCTGGACGCGTCCGCCGGCGGGAGGAGGAAGAGGCTACGGTTAGGGGTGGAATTGATCCGGGATTTTGGGGGGAGGCACCTATTTATACATAGAAGGATCTAGGAGGCTCCAAATGGAGCATGGTTTTCGGCCACGCGATCGTGATCGAACGACCAAGATGATGGAGGGGGTTTTGGTGGGTTTTGGGCCACTTTGTAGAGGTGTTGGGCTGCAACACACACGAGGCCTTTACGGTTCCTCGGTTAACCGTTGGAGTATCAAATGAACTTCAAATGGCACGAAACTTGACAGGCAGTCTACCGGTAATGACCCAAGGCCGTTTGGCAAGTCTCGGTCCAATCTGAGAACGTTTAACACTCGCACACGAAAAGAGGCAAAAGGGGACGCCGGAGGTGATAGGAGTGCCGGAATGCAAAATGGACAACGGGGAAAATGCTCGGATGCATGAGACGAACACGTATGCAAATGCGATGCACATGGTGACTTGATATGAGATGCATGACAAGACAAATTGCAAAACAAAGACGAAACCCAACAATGAGGAAATATTATAACTTAGTGCCGAAAATGGCAAGAGTTGGAATACAAATATGGCAAATTACATATGGGGAGTTACAACACTCCACCACTATGAAAGGATCTCGTCCCGAGATCTAGGACTTGAAAAACTCCGGATATTTGGAACGGAGGTGGTCCTCGCGTTCCCAGGTGGCTTCATGGTCGGAATGATGTGACCACTTCACTTTCAGGAATTTGATAGACTTGTTGCGAGTCTTGCGCTCAGTTTCTTCAAGAATAGCAATGGGATGCTCATGATAAGATAGGTCTTCTTGGAGATCAATCTCTTCGAAGTTGATGGTGCGATCAGGAGTCTTGAAACAGTTGCAAAGCTGAGACACATGAAACCCGTCATGCACATTTGTAAAGTTGGATGGAAGCTCAAGTTGATAGGCGAGATCACCTCTTTTGCCAATGATCTTGAAAGGACCCACGTATCTAGGGGCAAGCTTCCCTTTGATACTGAAGCGATGAGTACCTTTCATTGGAGAGACGCGGAGGTAGACATGGTCTCCGATCTCGAAAGCCAAGTCACGATGCTTGCTATCATAGTAACTCTTCTGGCGTGATTGTGCGGCTTTGAGAGGCTTTGAGATTTTCACGAATGACTTTGCACATTTCTTCAACCTCTGTGATCAAGTCATTGCCAAGAAGTTGGCGTTCACCAGTCTCTGACCAGTTAAGAGGAGTACGGCACTTCCTGCCATAGAGAATCTCGAATGAGGCCTTGCCCGAGCTTGCTTGGAAGCTGTTGTTGTAGGAGAACTCGGCATATGGAAGACAATCTTCCCACTTCATATCGAAAGAAATGACACATGCCATGAGCATATCTTCAAGAATTTGATTGACTCGCTCGACTTGGCCACTAGTTTGAGGATGAAAAGTTGTGCTGAAGCGAATGTTGGTGCCCATAGCCTTCTGAAAAGAATCCCAGAACTTAGAGGCGAAGATGCTACCACGATCTGAAGATATCAACTGCAGAATGCCGTGCAAAGAGACAATCCTGGAGGTATATAGCTCTGCCAACTGAGCTGTTGTGATAGATTCTTTGATAGGAAGAAAATGAGCCACTTTAGTGAGCTTGTCGATGACAACGAAGATAGCTTCATTGCCACACTTGGACTTGGGAAATCCAGTCACGAAGTCCATCTCAATATGGTCAAACTTCCATTCTGGAATGGCAAGAGGTTGAAGGAGACCAGCTGGTCGTTGGTGTTCTGCTTTCACTCTTCTACAAACATCACATTCATTCACAAACTGAGCAATCTCGCGCTTCATTCGAGTCCACCAATACGACTGCTTGAGGTCATGGTGCATCTTTGTACTTCCAGGGTGAATAGACAGAAGTGAATTGTGAGCCTCGTTCATAATGACTTTACGAAGGTCACCCTTAGGAACAACAATGTGATCCTCGAAGAATAGAGTATCCTTGTCATCAAGGCGACAGCACTTGTACTTGGGTTGGCTCTTGGCAATCCCAATCTTCACCTTCTTCACCATAGCATCAAGAAGTTGAGCCTCACGAATCTGATCTTCCAAAGTAGGAGAGACTTGGAGGTTGGCAAGGAATCCTTGAGGAACAACTTGGAGATTAAGTTTGCGGAAAGCTTCGCAAAGCTCCGGTTGGTAGGGCTTGAGAATCAAATTGTTGCAGTAAGCCTTCCTGCTCAAAGCGTCAGCAATGACATTGGCCTTGCCTGGAGTATATTCAATACTCGGATTATACTCTTGAATCATTTCGACCCAACGAGTCTGCCTGAGGTTGAGGTTGGGCTGAGTGAAGATGTACTTGAGACTCTTATGATCAGTGAAGATGTCCACTTTCCTTCCCAACAAGAGATGTCTCCACGTTAAAAGAGCATGGACAACTGCCGCCAACTCAAGGTCATGAGTGGGGTAGTTCTTTTCGTTGGGCTTCAACTGACGAGAGGTATAGGCCACAACTTTCTTCTCTTGCATTAATACAACACCAAGACCTTGAAGGGAAGCATCACAAAAAATTTCGAACGGTTTGGATTCATCAGGAGGTGTCAGAACTGGAGCAGTGACTAACTTCTCTTTGAGGGTATTGAAAGCGATGTCACACTCAGGCGACCAGACATACTTCACATGCTTCTAGAGGAGGTTGGAAAGAGGCTTCGCGATCTTAGAGAAATTCTCAACGAACCTTCGACAATAGCTTGCGAGCCCAACGAAGTTGCGGAGTTGCTTCACATTCTGAGGCGGTTCCCAATTCACTATTGCAGACACCTTCTCAGGATTAACAGATATGCCCTTCGCGGAGATGATATGCCCAAGGAACATTTTATAGCAAAAGTAGAGCAAGATTGAGTCATACTAGGGTACTCCATAATTGCAAACAAAGACATGGATGGATAGAGCATAACAATATCTCAAAATCATCCTTACTGAACATGCTCAAAAGAGGCATGGATCACTCTGTAGCAACATGAATACATGGCATAAAACTATTATCAGGGAAAAGACTTAGAAGAATTCTAAGTCCCTAAAATCAGCAACATCACGAGAGCTACTTTGCATGCTTGTGCTAGTCACCACATTAATCACAAAAATACATGACATACACCCCTGTAAAGATGGCATGGCATATAACAAAACACATGTAGGGCTCAAGTTCATAGGAGGCACACATTAAACATGGCAAAAATGACAAATGTCCAATATCTGTTAAGAATCTGAAGCTAACATTACATAGCACTCTTGCAACAACATTTAGGGCATCAAGAAGAACTCAAATGAACATGGTGCAATGGAATGAAATGAAGTGCACATCGAGACAAACAATTTGATATGCTACACACCCAAAACGGAGCTACGGGTGCAAAGTTATGATGCGATGAAGTATGCTAAAAACATTGGGGACTTAGAGGAAAAAAACAAAAGTCAACCCTCTCCTCTCAGATCCAGATCTGAGGCGCGCAGATCGAGGATCGCTGGGGCTTCGCTGGGAACTTGCCAGACTCCAGGAAGAAGAGGCTAGGGGGCGGCTTGCCGGAGTGGAACTTGTCAAACTCCTCTCGCCGGCGACGAGCAGCAGGGGAGGCAACGAGGTGTCGGCGGGCGGCGGAGCTGGCGCAGGGCGGCACGGCGGCGCGGCGGAGCGGTAGGCGGTGGGGTGGCGCTCGGGCGGCGGGCGAAGCGGTAGGCAGCGGCGTGCGGCGACTGGGCCTCGGGGGCCCCTTCGGGCCGGTGCGGGAGGCGGCGAAGTGGGGCTCGTGGCTCGGCGAGTGAGGAGGCGCCACATGGCGGCGGCGCGGCGGTGCGGACGTGTCCGGCCCGATCTGGACGCGTCCGGCGGCGGGAGGAGGAAGAGGCTACGGTTAGGGGTGGAATTGATCCGGGATTTTGGGGGGAGGCACCTATTTATACATAGGAGCTAGGAGGCTCCAAATTGAGCATGGTTTTCGGCCACGCGATCGTGATTGAACGACCGAGATGATGGAGGGGGTTTAGGTGGGTTTTGGGCCACTTTAGAGAGGTGTTGGGCTGCAACACACACGAGGCCTTTACGGTTCCTCGGTTAACCGTTGGAGTATCAAACGAAGTTCAAATGGCACGAAACTTGACAGGCGGTCTATCGGTAATGACCCAAGGCCGCTTGGCAAGTCTCGGTCCAATCCGAGAACGTTTAACACTCGCACATGAAAAGAGGCAAAAGGGGACGCCGGAGGTGATAGGAGTGCCGGAATGCAAAACGGACAACGGGGAAAATGCTCGGATGTATGAGACGAACACGTATGCAAATGTGATGCACATGGTGACATGATATGAGATGCATGACAAGACAAAATGCAAAAAGAAGACGAAACTCAACAACGAGGAAATATCATAACTTAGTGCCGAAAATGGCAAGAGTTGGAATACAAATATGGCAAATTACATATGGGGCGTTACACTACGGGGCTCACAAACCGTAACACAAGTATTTCTCAAATTCACAACTACTTACTAGCATGACTCTAATATCACCATTTTCATATCTCAAAACAATCATAAGGAATCAAACTTCTCATAGTATTCAATGCACTTTATATGAAAGTTTTTATTATATCCTATATCCCTCTTGGATGCCTATCATATTAGGACTAATTTTACAACCAAAGAAAATTACCATGTTGTTTAGAGACTCTCAAAATAATATAAGTGAAGTACGAGAGTTTATCAATTTCTATAAAATAAAACCACCACCGTGCTCTAAAAAGATATAAGTGAAGCACTAGAGCAAATTTGCCTGGCTCAAAAAATATAGGTGAAGCACATAGAGCATTCTAATAAAACATGAATCGTGCGTGTCTCTCTCAAAAGGTGTGTACAGCAAGGATGATTGTGGCAAACTAAAAAGCAAAGACTCAAATCATATAAGATGCTCCAAGCAAAACACATATCATGTGGTGAATAAAAATATAGCCTCAAGTAAAGTTACCGATAGACGAAGAAGAAAGAGGGGATGCCTTCCCGGGGCATCCCCAAGCTTAGAATTTTTGATATCCTTGAATATTACCTTGGGGTGCCTTGGGCATCCCCAAGCTTAGGCTCTTGCCAGTCCTTATTCCATAGTCGATCAAATCCTTACACAAAACTTGAAAACTTCACAAGACAAAATTCCAACAGAAAATCTCGTAAGCTCCGTTAGTATAAGAAAATAAATCACCACTTTTGGTACTATTGTGAACTCATTCTCTATTTATATTGGTGTAATATCTATTGTATTCAAACTTTTCCATGGTTCACCCCCCCCCCCTGATACTAGCCATGGATGCATCAAAATAAGCAAACAACACGCGAAAAACAGAATCTGTCAAAAACAGAACAGTCTGTAGCAATATGGAGATTTCGAATACTTATGTAACTCCAGAAACTCTGAGAAATTAAGAAGTCCTACATAATTTGTTTATTATTCCTCTGAAAAAGGAATCAGTATTTTATCGCACCTCTGTTAAAAGCTAAAACTAATCTCCTGGGCTCAAAAGTTTCTGTTTTTCAGCAGGATCAGATCAAGTATCATCATAAGCTATCCCAAAGGTCTTACTTGGCACAAACATTAATTAAAACACAAAACCACATCTAACTAGAGGCTAGATGATTTATTCAAAGCAAAACAGGACCTAAAAAGTAAGAATAAAAATAAAATGGGGTTGCCTCCCAACAAGCGCTCTTGTTTAACGCCCCTAGCTAGGCATAAAAACACGAATAGATCTAAGTATTATCGTCTTTGGCATGCAATCCATAAGTGGCTCTCATAATAGATTCATAAGGGAATTTAATTTTCTTTCTTGGAAAGTGTTCCATGCCTTTCCTGAATGGAAATTGAAATCTAATGTTTCCTTCTTTCATATCAATAATTGCACCAATCGTTCTAAGGAAAGGTCTACCAAGAATAATAGGACATGTAGGATTGCAATCTATATCAAGAACAATGAAATCTACGAGCACATAATTCCTATTTGCAACAATAAGAAAATTATTAATTCTTCCCATAGGTTTCTTAATATTGTAATCCGCAAGATGCAAATTTAAGAAACAATCATCAAATTCACGAAAACCTAACACATCACGTAAAGTTTTCGGAATCGTGGAAACACTAGCCCCCAAATCACACAAAGCATAGCATTCATAATCTTTAATCTTAATCTTAATAGTAGGTTCCCACTCATCATAAAGTTTTCTAGGAATAGAAACTTCCAAATTAAGTTTTTCTTCATAATATTGCATCATAGCATCAACGATATGTTTAGTAAAAGCTTTGTTTTGATTATAAGCATGAGGAGAATTCAACACAGATTGCAACAAGGAAATACAATCTATTCAAGATCAAATATCATAATTAAAGTCCTTGAAATCCAAAATAGTGGGTTCATTGCTATCTAAAGTTTTGACCTCTCCAACCCCACTTTTATCAATTTTTGCATCAAGATCTAAAAACTCCGAATCATTGGGATGCCTTCTAACTAAAGTTGACTCATCTCCAGTCCCATCTTTATCAAGATTTATATTGGAAAACAAAGATTCAATAGGAGTCACATCAATCACTTTTAGATCTTCATCATTATTTTCACAGAAACTAGGAGAACACGCTTTTATAAACCAATCATTCTTAGCACGCATCTTAGCGGTTCTTTATTTGCATTCATAAATGGAAATTCTCATGGATTTGAGAGACTCATTGATATCGTGCTTAGGTGGAATAGATCTAAGTTTCAAAGAATCAACATCAAGAGAAATATTATCCATATTCCTAGCCAAATCATCAATCTTAAGCAATTTTTCTTCAGTCAAAGCATTGAAATTCTTTTGCGAACTAATAAACTCTTTAACACTATTCTCAAATTAAGAGGGCATCTTATTATAATTTCCATAAGAATTGTTGTAGGAATTACCATAATTATTAGAGGAATTACTAGGAAACGGCCTAGGATTAAAAATACCTCTATACGCGTTATTACCAAAATTGTTCCTACCAACAAAATTCACATCCATAGATTCATTATTATTTTCAATCAAAGTAGACAAGGGCATATCATTAGGATCAATAGGAGCACTCTTACTAGCAAACAATTTCATAAGCTCATCCTTCTTTCCACTCAAAACATTTATTTCTTCAATTGCATGCACTTTTTTACTAGTGGAAGATCTTTCGGTATGCCATTGAGAATAATTAACCATAATATTATCTAGGAGTTTAGTAGCTTCTCCTAAATTAATTTCCATAAAAGTGCCTCCCACGGACGAATCTAAAATGTTTCTAGAAGCAAAATTCAATCCGACATAAAGGTTTTGTACAATCATCCACAAATTCAAACCATGAGTAGGGCAATTTCAAATCATCAATTTCATCCTCTCCCAAGATTGTGCAAGATATTCATGATCAAGTTGCTTAAAATTTATAATATCATTCCTAAGGGAGATGATCTTAGCGGGGGGAAAATACTTGGAAATAAAAGCATCTTTACACTTATTCCATGAATCAATACTATTTTTAGGCAAAGATGAAAACCAAGTTTTAGCGCGATCCCTAAGCAAGATCGGAAATAACTTCAACTTAACAATATCACTATCCACATATTTTTTCTTTTGCATATTGCACAAATCAATGAAATTATTAAGATGGGATGCGGCATCTTCATTGGGAAGGCCAGAAAATTGATCTTTCATAACAAGATTCAGCAAGGCAGTATTAATCTCACAAAATTCAACATTAGCATCGGGAGCAATCGGAGTACTAATAAAATCATTGTTGTTGGTATTGGAAAAGTCACACAATTTTGGTATTATCTTGAGTTATAGTGACAAAGCAAGCAATACAACACACGAGCACACAAAAAGCAAACGAAGAAGACGAGCGAAAGAAGGGCGAAGAAAAAGGCAAATCTTTTCGAAAATCGTTTTAGAAGTGGGGGAGAGGAAAACGAGAGGCGAATGGCAAATAATGTAATGCGAGAGATGAGAGTTTATGATGGGTACTTGGTATGTCTTGGCTTGGTGCAGATCTCCCCGGCAACGGCAACAGAAATCCTTCTTGCTACCTCTCGAGCTTGCGTTGGTTTTTCCCTTGAAGAGGAAAGGGTGATGCAGCAAAGTAGCGTAAGTATTTCCCTCAGTTTTGAGAACCAAGGTACTAATCGAGTAGGAGACTATGCAACAAGCCACCGAATACCTGCACAAACAAACACCAACTTGCAATCAACGACAAAGGGGTTGTCAATCCCTTCACAGCTATTCGCAAAGTGAGATCTGATAGAGATGGATAAATGGTAAAGTAATATTTTTGGTATTTTTGGTTTATGGAACAGAAAGTAAAGATTGCAAAGGAATAGTAAACTAGAATTGTAGATCGGAAACTTATATGATGGAAAATAGACCCGGGGCCATAGGTTTCACTAGTGGCTTCTCTCAAGATAGAAATTATTATGGTGGTGCAAAGTTATGACGATATCTAAGGCAATGATCATGAATATAGGCATCACGTCCGTGTCAAGTAGATCGAAACAATTCTGCATCTACTACTATTACTCCACACATCGACCGACTCCTGCCTGCATCTAGAGTATTAAGTTCATAAGAACAGAGTAATGCATTAAGTAATATGACATGATGTAGCGGGATTAACTCAAGCAATATGATGAAAACCCTATCTTGTTATCCTCGATGGCAACAATACAATACATTCCTTGCTGCCCCTACTATCACTGGGAAAGGACACCGCAAGATTGAACCCAAAGCTAAGCACTTCTCCCATTGCAAGAAAAACCAATCTAGTTGGCCAAACCAAATCGATAGTTCGAAGAGAGTTGCAAAGATATCAAATCATGCATATAAGAATTCAGAGGAGATTCAAATCATAATCATAGATAAGCTAATCATAAATCCACAATTCATCGGATCTCGGCAAACACACCGCAAAAGAGTATTACATCGAATAGATCTCCAAGAACATCAAGGAGAACTTTGTATTGAGAGTCAAAGAGAGAGAAGAAGACATCTAGCTAGTAGCTATGGACCCGTAGGTCTGAAGTAAACTACTCACGCTTCATCGGAGAGGCAATGGTGTTGATGTAGAAGCCCTTCATGATCGATTCCCCCTCCGGCGGGATGCCGAAAAAGGCCCCAAGATGGGATCTCATGGGTACAGAAGCTTGCGGCGGTGGAAAAGTGATTTCGTGGCTCCCCTGGATGTTTTTGGGGTATAAGAGTATATATAGGTGAAAGAATTAGGTCAGGGGAGCTACGAGGGGCCCACAAGGTCGGGGGGCGCGCGCCACCTCCCTGGGTGCGCCCTCCACCCTTGTGGCCGCCTCGAGGCTCCTCTGACTTGTACTCCAAGTCTCCTGGCTGTCTTCTGGTCCAAAAAAAATCATGGCGAAAGTTTTATTCCATTTGGACTCTGTTTGGTATTCATTTTCTGCGAAACTCTAAAAAAGGAAAAAACAGAAACTGGCGCTGGCACTGTGCTCTAGGTTAATAGGTTAGTCCCAAAAATCATATAAAATAGCATATTAATGCATATAAAACATCCAAAACAGATAATATAATAGCATGGAACAATCAAAAAATAAAGATACGTTGGAGACGTATCAAATCTTTAGTTTAGTTAGGCCAACTAGATCGATTTTTCTTTCCATGGAAAGAGGTGCTTTGTGATGGGTTCGATCTTGCGGTGTTCTTTCTCAGTGACAGAAGGGACGACAAGGCACGCATGTATCGTTACTATTAAGGATAACAAGATGGGAGCTATTCCTACATGAATAGATCTCGTCTACATCATGTCATCGTTCTTATTGCATTACTCGGTTTCTCCATGAACTTAACACACTAGATGCATGCTGGATAGCGGTCGACGTGTGGAGTAATAGTAGTAGATGCAGGCATGAGTCGGTCTACTAATCTTGGACGTGATGCCTATATATTGATCATTGTCTTGGATATCATCATAATTATTCGATCTTCTATCAATTGCCCAACAGTAATTTGTTCACCCACCATATGCTATTTTCTCGAGTGAAGCCACTAGTGAAATCTACGGCCCACGGGTCTATTCTTTATCTTATTTGCTTTCAGATCTATTATTTGCCACTTTTATTTCAGATCTATTATTCCAAAAATCCAAAAATACCTTGCTGCACTTTTTGATTACTTATTTTATTTCGTGTTTTATCAAGAGCTATTTATCCAATCTACCACAAATTTATCTATCTTTTTACCATGGAGGGTTGACAACCCCTCTTACACGTCGGGTTGCAAGTATTTGTTCTTTGTGTGCAGGTAACGTTTACATAGTGTTGCTTGATTCTCCTATTGGATTGATACCTTGGATTCACAACTGAGGGAAATACTACCGTAGCTGTACTGCATCAACCCTTCCTCTTTGGGGAAATACCACACAGTTTTGAGCGACGTCAGGGGGGTAGAACAACACATAGAGAACAAAATCCTATAAAGGTATGGCTGACTACAAAAGGACCACATGTCTACAAAAGAAACAAAAGATCAACTTAGGATTATTGTCTCATTTTGAATTGTAATGTTCCATGAGTGACATCATCCACGCGACGTCACAATATTTAATTTATGCCTACTCATTTGCAAATTCAGATAATGCATTTAGTGCCCCTTGTGGATTTTGGATGATTAATGACAATACATCAAAGATACTAATTTGTTTGTGAGTATACACAAATGAAAGTCTCTGAGGATTAGGTTTGACCAGTGGGTTATGACCCTTAAAAAAGTGACAACATTAAAGTCTTCAGGATACCACTAAAGAATTGAAGGTTGTTGTGTAGACTCTTGTTTAATAGTTTCTATATACATCATTTGAGTCACAGGACAAACCATATTATTAAGTGGGGGCTAAGTGAATGCAAGATAAAGTCTTCGCAAGTGTGCTCAATGAGTGAAGACATGGGAATATCCTTTCAGCCGAATCATTTAACTTTGGTGTTGAAGTAAGGTCTTTGGGACACCAAGGTTAGAAGTCTTAGTTGAGGACTTGGAAAACTTATCGGCCAAGTTATCTTAGTTTATTGTGGTTTGAAATCCGACCATTAACCATGTGTCTTGTGTACGTTGGCGAGTGTGCTCCCAACGGTCATATCAGCCGCTTTGCTCGCTGGTTATAAATAGCCCCCTATCTCAACCATTTGTGATTGGCTGATCCGCGTGATTTGAATCATTGTCTGAGCAACCCTCCTTGCACCAATTTTTAGATAAATCCTAGGCAAGGAAAAAAAACCGACCCTAAAATGAACTGTGATTGAGCATCACCAAAGAACTTGATTGGAGTCTAAGTTGCACATGTTACTCTTGAGGACTGTGCATCCTCTAAACAGCCAGGAGTCGTTCAAGAGCATCCAGAGTGTGGGTTCTCCGAAAACAAGTCTTCAATTACCCGGTTCAAAGATCACCTCAAGATCTACCACGAGTGATTGAGCGAGTTCCCAGGAACTTTGTTCTAGGAGAACAGGGCGGAGACTTGTGAGTATTCAGAGTTGTGGCTCAGCCTCTTCAAACCCAGACGTAAAAATGTGCCAACGGTTTGATCTGGGATACACAAATCAATGTGTCTTCGTCAAGCAACGGGTTCTAATTCTCGCTCAACTTTACTTTCTGTAATCTGTTGAGTTCCCAAGAATTTCCGCTTTCTTCCTTCTCTCTAATTGTCACAAAGACTTCTAAGTACTTTCATTATGTTCCATTACTTAGATTTTTGCTAACTATTGTACTATGTTTACTCTTTGAAGACTTTGTTTCTGCTAGCTGTTAGATTTATTACTCGCATCGAAAGCATGTTTACTTTTGTTCTGTTCACTTTGTACTTCTGTTGCTTGCCCCTTAGTTTATCTAGTTCTTCAACTAGATCTCCTCTGAACTGTGTATTCTTCTTTTTTCCAAAGTATTTCGTATTTTATAAGAAAATGTTAAAATCTCCCATTTAGCCTCCATTTGGTACGCCAACACTTTTGCTAAGTTCCTACTTAGAAAAAAAATCATGTGGTATAATCAGAAAGAAATACAAGTTTTCTCAATTAAGATATAAAAATGCTTCTTTTTTCCTTTGAAAATGGAAATATACTCGGTCCAGCATGCACAAGCTTGACACATGTGCCTTCCTGTTTAGTCAATGTTGGCTACTAATCACAGGGCATTTTGGAGACTGAGCTCCATAGAGGCCTTAATTTTGAAAAGATCAATATTTAAACATTTCAATTTAAAAAAATCAGAAAAATACACATGTATACAAGGATGTAATGTGTATGAGTAAAATTTCAGGATGAAATACCTTGAAGTGTGAGCTGCACAAAAAAACAAAATCATGGACTTTGAAGATGTACAGTACATATGCTAAAAAAATTCAAAGAGTTGCTTTTTTTCTAGCTATCATTTTGATGAATTTTGACCTGAAAATTTACACACGTGTACATTATGTCTCTAGGTACATGTGTATTTTTTTCAGTTTTTTTAACTGAAAAGTTTGAATTTTGAAATTTTCAAATAAGGCCTCCATGGATAATGTTGTGATCCACAACCGGCCCTTCATTTTTTGCTCTGAGTCACTGACTGAATAGACTGGGACTGGACAATGCTTTTAGCTCAGGATCAAACTAGTGGGGGACTAAAGTGTCACACCGTGGAGGTTCATTGTCTGCACAACACAAGTGTGAAGTGCACTTCAGTGTGGTAAATTTTGCAGCTCCTTTCATGGAAACTGGAAGATTCAACTGAAAGCACGCAAGTGTCACCACTGCACAATAGCCCTCGTGACGCCCGCCCGATTACGGCCAATACGAAGCGTGGTCAAAAGACATCTGATGCCAAACGACAGTCTCTGAAGATTAAGGTCCAGGCCCCTCCAAGACTGCCTGTAGATGCAGAGACGATCAATACGTGCCATGCAGGAAGCGATAAAAGTGCAGGTGAAACACACCTAATAAAGGGATCTGATCGCACTGTATCACAGCCCCAACACATCAGCAATACGCACTGGCGAATTGCAAGCGTGGCTACAATGTTGAGGAACAGTCGGTGTCGACGCAAGCAAATCGGGACGCTTTCCGAGCGTAAAACGGAGTCAGACAGCTGAATGACAAGGGCGAGCATGCAGAGCGATGCCCCAGCTGCCCGTTCTCGGAACGCCATGCCATTGCCACGCATCTTCATCTTGGTGGCGCGAACGTGTGATGACCGTCCATCTAACAGCGCAGGCAGGCTGCCCTCTCGGCTCAGCGATCCCACTACCAATGGCTTCCACGAGTAATGAAGAAGCAGGACAGGGCACTGTGTCGTCCCTATAGCTCACTGCAGCTACGGCATGTGTGGCGCCTTTGCAACATGATTGTTGACCAACCCCTCGGCGAAACCCCACCTCATGATCAATGGCAGAATTTTCGCCAGTACGTCTCGGATCACGGCATGGCGCCGTTCGGACTGTCGTCGTGTGCTCTCTGACCGACCGAATTCGTTACCGATTTACTGAAAGGATAAGACGCATGCAGTGCTCACTTGACAAACACACAGTCCATGACATTCTCTTGTTCTCTTCGTAGTATAAGATTGATGGAGCGTACGCTGAACAGCGGCGGCGTATGGTAATTTCCGAAGTTCCATTTGCCGCCTCGCCCGGAAAAAGAAAGAAAGGAAGAAAGAAATAGGGGAGAAAAGGTTGTGGGAGTGTGTGGTTCACGGGGTGGCCAGTGTGTGCCCTAACAAGAGCCGTCAAATCAGTCAAGTGCTTGGCACAGCACAGGGCATGGCCCCTGACAAGCAACGCTCAACCTTCTCCCCCCGGCCAACACCTGCCATTGGCAGCGGACACGAGCACCCGCCGCTGTCCGGCGACCACCTACGAGCTCGCAGCTCCCCTGTAAAACGATGCTCAGGGCAGGGGGACACAAGCGTCACCTCGCCACTACGCTTATCCTGCTAAGCTCACCTCGCCCTCTTTACAGAGGGGAATGCACATGGCAAAGGCAGAATTATTGGGGGCATCAAGCAAGCCTGATGATGATCCTTTTCTCTCTTCCTTACGGCCATCGGGCCTCTCTGCGTGACTGATGGATTCCTCACGGAGCAGCAGCAAAGGTGGCAGCCAGCCAGCAGCGGTGCATGGGGTTCGGTCGCGGTGGCAGGGGAAAGGGGGAGAGATCTGCCTAGAAAATAACAGCCGTCGCGTCGGGAAAGCTGTGGGGGATGGGATCTTCCTCCCGTCTTGGCAGGTTGGAGGATGATGAAAGCTGCTGACTCACTTGCCCCGCCCAATTATTTGAATGGATCGGAGGTGACCGGTTGACTGGGTTCAGGGGTAGGTGGTGGTGTCCATGCACAGGGCTCAGGGGCTAGCCTGGAAAAGTGCTCGCACTTGGCCAACCTACCGTGCTAGGCTTTTTTTTCTTGCTCGTTCACTTTGTACCGAGGCACCCAGCACGTTTCTTTTCTTTCGGTTACTATGTGGTTCCACGGTTGAGCTGGAAATGAAGCTATCATTCTCTTCTCTTTAGGCACAAAGTCAATAGACTGAGGGGCTGTTTGGTTTCTAGCCACACCTTGCCACACTTTGCCACACCTCACCTTAGGCAAGTTTGACTAAGTTAGATGTGTGTTTGGTTCTAGCCACACCTAAGGCAAGAATTTTTTAATGAGCAGTGAACCCTACATGTCATAGACACAAAAAGTGTGGCAAGATTGCCTTAGACAAGCCAAAGTGTGACTAACAATTTGAGCAACTCAAGTAAGGCAAGTGTGACAAGTGTGGCAAAAATAATGTGACAATGTATGGCAAACATAGTCACAATCCAAACAGCCCCTGAATTTAAGGATGCAACTATTCATGACACCTGAAAGATGACCCTTCTGTTCCGTTTAGGCCAACTCCAGCACGCGCCCCATCCTGTCCGGATGCGTTCGTTTGGAGTAAAACGAATATATCAGACGGCCCAGCGCGCGGATGCAAACGGACTTTTGTCCGTTTTATGATCACTTTTGACTCATCACCGGTCCTAGTTTGGGCCGTTTTTAGGGTGAAACGGACAGCGTGCGGACGATGGGCCGTGTGCACGTGTCCTTCCCTGGCCCGCCCGTCGGTGGCACATGCCCTTTTTCTATCCGCCCCTCTCCCCCCTCCAGCCTCACCCCCTCCACTCTTCTCCACTCTTGCCCCTCGCCGCTGCCGCTCGGACGCGCGCTCGCCCAACCCCCTTTCCCTCGACGCCCCGAGCTACCCAACCACGGCCACCTGATTTGCGCACCCAGCGGACAGATTTGGAGCGGATCCGGTCGGGCTTGAGCTCGCCCGGCTGTGGGAGGCTGCGCCACGCCATGGACTGGCCGGCCATCGAGCCGGAAGGCCCTGGCAAGGCCGCAAGGCCGTATGCAGGTACTGACTCGTCCTCTAGCCGCTCGGATCTACACCGTCGGCGGTCCGCTGGCAAATACATGACTGGCGGTCGGCCGGGCTCGGTGCTGGCCCAAAAACTCGTCGGTGCACCGTTGCTACTCATTACATGCGACGAATGCCCAAAGAAGGACTTGTATCGCGTGTCTACAATGCCGGAACATCCCGGATGGGTGTTCATCAAGTGCTCAACCGATGGGGTATGTGCTACTTTAGCTTCGGTTGTGTAACGCCCTCGATGCGGCTATAGCTCCTACGTGTCGAAGCACGACTTAGAGGCATAACCGCATTGAAAGCAATGTCGCAAGTGAGGTAATCTTCACACAACCCATGTAATACATAAGGGAAAGAGATACATAGTTGGCTTACAATCGCCACTTCACACAATTACATGAATAAATCATTACATCATCTAGATACAAACAAGGTCCGACTACGGAACCAAAATAAAAGAAGAACCCCAAAAGCGACAAGGTCCCCGACCGACCCCAACTGGGCTCCACTACTGATCAACTAGAACGAAACAACACAAAGGACAAGATCTTCATCGAGCTCCTCCTTGAGCTTGGTTGCGTCATCTGCACGGACTCATCGGCACCTGCAAACTAGTTTTGGAAGTATCTGTGAGCCACGGGGACTCAGCAATCTCGCACCCTCGCGATCAAGACTATTTAAGCTTATGGGTAAGGTAAAAGGTATAAGGTGGAGCTGCAGCAAGCGACTAGCATATATGGTGGCTAACATATGCAAAAGAGAGCGAGAAGAGAAGGCAAAAGCACGATCGAGAAACTATGATCAAGAAGTGGTCCTAGAACAACCTACGTCAAGCATAACTCCAACACCGTGTTCACTTCCTGGACTCCGCCGGAAAGAGACCATCACGGTTACACACGCGGTTGATGTTTTTTAATTAAGGTCCACTTCAGGTTTTCTACAACCGGACGTTAACAAAATCCCATCTGCCCATAACCGCGGGCACGGCTTTTGAAAGTTCAAATCCCTACAGGGGAGTCCCAACTTAGCCCATGACAAGCTCTCATGGTCAACGATATACCTTCTCCTGAGACATTCCGATCAGACTCGGTATCCTGGTTCTACAAGACATTTCGACAAGTTAAAACAAATCCAGCAACACCGCCCGAATGTGCCGACAAATCCCGATAGGAGCTGCACATATCTCGTTTTCAGGGCACACTCAGATGAGACTAGCTACGAGTAAAACCAAACCTCAAGTTGCCCCGAGGTGGCACTACAAAGGACTCTAGTTTGGACCAACACTTAGGCAAGCACTGGCCCGGGGGGTTAAAATAAAGATGACCCTCGGGAAGCGCGACTCCCAAGGGAAAAAGGCTAGGTGGCGAATGTTTAAATCAAGGTTGGGCCTTGCTGGAAGAGTTTTATTTAAGGCGAACTGTCAAGGGGTTCCCATTATTACCCAACCGCGTAAGGAACGCAAAATCCGGGAACATAACACCGATATGACGAAAACTAGGGCGGCAAGAGTGGAACAAAACACCAGGCATAAGGCCGAGCCTTCCACCCTTTACCAAGTATATAGATGCATTAATTAAATAAGATATATTATGATATCCCAACAAGTAAACATGTTCCAACAAGGTACAACATCTCCATGTTCCAACAAGGAACAAATTTCAATCTTCACCTGCAACTAACAACGCTATAAGAGGGGCTGAGAAAAGCGGTAACATAGCCAAACAACGGTTTGCTAGGACAAGGTGGGTTAGAGGCTTGGTTCAACAATATGGGAGGCATGATAAGCAAGTGGTAGGTATCGCAGCATAGGCTTAGCAAAAGAGCGAGCATCTAGCAAGCAAAGATAGAAGTGATTTCGAGGGTATGGTCATCTTGCCTGAAATCCCGCAAGGAAGAAGAACGAGTCCATGAAGAAGGCAAACGGACATAGACGAACGAATCCTCACAAATGCGACGTCCAAATGGTACGAAACTTGGCAGGCGGTCTACCTGTAGTAAACCAAGGCCACTTGGCAAGTCTCGGTCCAATCCGGAAATGTTTAACCCCCACACACGAAAGGAAGGTAAAAATGACCACCGAAGGAGATAGGAGCGCCGAAATGCAAAACGGACAACGGGGAAAATGCTCGGATGCATGAGACGAACATGTATGCAAATGAAATGCACATGATGACATGATATGCAATGCATGACACGCAAGCAATGACAACGCAACAACAGCGAATAACTGGAGGACACCTGGCACATCGGTCTCGGGGCGTTACAACACTCCACCACTACGAGAGGATCTCGTCCCGAGATCTAGAATGGCACCGGAGGGACAACGGAAGAGACAGAGGAGAGGTAAAACTAAGTTGCTTCTTTGACAAATGAGTGAAACCATGAACCTTGAAGAGGTTAAGCCATTCCGAGAAAAGAATACAACGGATATAAATGAAGTTGAAGACACTCCGTTAGCAAAGAGGAACAGGGTAGAACAACTTTGAGCAGCACTCCGATAGAAAAGAGATGCAAGAAAAGATAAGTAGAAAGAACTTTAAAAGGGGCACAACACTCCGGTTAAACAGATAAGCAAGGAGAAGAACATAATCTTTGACAAAACAAGATGATGGGTTTAAAAGAGCAACATCACGATGCCTCCGGAAGAAATGAGAGGATGGAATGAATGAACGATGGAGAAAACAATATCTTCTACCTCGAATGAGCTTGAAAGCATCTTTATGAGAACGGTCGAATGGAGTTGTTGGAACACCAACAACGATAGGATAAGCTTGAAATGGGCTTATGGAAAGCATCTCAAAATTATGAGGTGACAACCTGCCACTCACGGAAAAAGATTGGATTGATAAGAACAAGGAGACGAGAAGCTTATCTCACCGAGAGGATAATGAAGAACTTGGGTCATTTATGAGCACCATAGGTAGCAACAATCCTTAGGGAACACTCTAGGTGAAATATAACCCACGATAATTCCAACAAATAGGTTGATGGATTTAAAATACCTCATTCTTAACAATATGTGAATCATGAAACATGAGCTCAAATTATCAAGAATGACATAATACCACCTCCAATGATACGGTAGAAAGATTTGCACTCCGGATAGCAAGAAGAAGAAAACTTGAGCTTCTTAGCAAAGACTGTCGATGAACACTTCGAGAAGGAATTAAATCCTTGATGAATCCATCAAGTAGAACCTTCATGAAGAACTCCGGTAATAAAAGAATGATCCAAAATAATTGAATGATGAAAAGAATAAGATTGAAGCCTTGCAATGATTTAAATGAATCTCCGTGGAGATGTAATTGAAAAAGGTTGGAGCTCCGGGAAAAAGAGAAGATGAAACAATTGAAATCAGGAATTTGATGAGCCTCTGGAATAGGAAATTAATCACTTGAGTGAGGCAAAAGTAAGAATTGTGTTATGCGTACCCTTCACCAATTAAATTGATGACAAACAATGGATTTGGCATACTACTTACTCTCTTAGAAAGGATTAAGATAGATATTGCGCAAACTTGAAGAGGCCTTCAATGATCCACCGGTAGGAATGGAACATCGAATTAAATTGTTACGATAACAAAGGAAGAGAAAATCTTGAATGAACCACCATAAGAATTGGTTAAGAACGAAGAGAAGATAAAGAAACACCGGGAAGAATCAGCCAATAAACGAAGATGCCTGAGAGAAATTAGATCCATGATAACGAACAGATCACGAGCTGATTTGAGGATATTTGAATGATGCACCGGTAAGATTTAGAGAAAAAGAGCTGAAAGCTGAGAATGAATAATTCTGAATTGATAGCCTCCGGAGAATCAAATCGAAAAGAATCTTGAATTGCTCCGGATGGGTCAAAAAAATTCTCACAAACGAAACCAATTATGAGAGGATGGCATAACGCTAGAACCACGAATCTTGAAGAGAATGGAGCAAGATTGAGAGAAAAATCTTCTTCGGTCTTCAAATGTTGAGAATGACGAGGAGAAACACCACCATGAATTATTGAGGCACACCGGAATAAAGAAAAATATAAAAGTTGAATCAACAATGAAATGAATTTGAAAGATCTTAGAGAAAGACATTTAACTGATGATAAATCATACTTACGTCAAACTTCGAAAGGAAATTTTGAGGATAGCTTCGGGAAAATAGGAAGAGTCAGGTAAGATCCTGGGAAAAGACCTGTGGGTTAGGGCCCACTCAAAGAAACACCGTAGAACGATTTAAAAGAGAGAAAGCGCCGGTAAGATTTAAATTGCTAGAATGAGATAACAACCTCGAAATAGGTTGAACTGATCCTGAAAGACAAGACGAGCCTTCTGAGATATCTTCAGCACTCCCGAACAAGTGAATAGCAAGAAGTGAATTATTATGAGGTGCACTCGTAAGAGAAGGTATTTGAAATGAGGAAAAAGGGATATGATCAACACCAAAGCTTGAATTAGTTCCACCGAAGAAGAAAGAGAATGAAGAATGATGAACTTGAATCTCCGTTAGAATCTTCCTGAGAATCACTGGATAAGAACATTAAAGGAAAAGAATGGAGAGACTTCCATCAATAAAATGATACTTGATTGAGAAACCTGAGTCCTTGAAGAAAAAAAGGGTGGGTGGGCGGGAAAAAACAAAGACAACTTGGGATGGATGAAACGAACACCGTTGAGAAAGCTGAGATTGAATCTTGCGGATATTGAAAATGAACGGATCCGCTTGAAGAGAAACACACCGGTTGAAAAGGATTGTCATGACAATGTCGACTATCATGAGGGATTAGTACTCCTATAGGAATACGAGAACACCACTTATAAAAGGTATGGAATCAACATTTGACTTCGAAGCAACTCGAATACCACAACTGAAAACAAAACAAAGGATTGGCTTGCAGAATAAGCCGGAACAAACATATGATAGAGATTTCGTCCGAAGTTTTCGTGGTGGGGCCTACACGGGCTCGATCGTACAGCACCGTCATGTACAAGGCAGTGCACATGATATACGAAGCGTCCCCGAGTCGGCATAGCCAAGGACTCTTTAAGACACAACGAGACCACTGTAAAACCAACCGTGGATAGTGTTGGGGAACGTAGCAATAATTCAAAATTTTCTACGTACCACCAAGATCAATCTATGGAGTCATCTAGCAACGAGGGAGGAGTGGATCTACATACCCTTGTAGATCGCGCGCGGAAGCGTTCAAGAAAACGGGGTTGATGGAGTCGTACTCGTCGTGATCCAAATCACCGATGATCCTAGCGCCGAACGGACGGCACCTCCGCGTTCAACACACGTACGGAGCAGCAATGTCTCCTCCTTCTTGATCCAGCAAGGGGGAGGAGAGGTTGATGGAGATCCAGCAGCACGACGGCGTGGTGGTGGAAGTAGCGGGATTCCAACAGGGCTTCGCCAAGCGCTGCGGGAGGAGGGAGATGTATCATGGGAGGGAGAGGGAGGCGCCAGGGCTTAGGTGAGGCTGCCCTCCCTTCCCCCCACTATATATAGGGCCAAGAGAGAGGGGGGCGCAGCCTTGGCCCTTCCTCCAAGGAAGGGTGCGGCCAGGGAGGAGTCCATCCTCCCCAAGGCACCTAGGAGGTGCCTTCCCCCTTTAGGACTCTTCCTTTCCCTTATCTCTTGGCGCATGGGCCTCTTGGGGCTGGTGCTTTTGGCCCATATAGGCCAAGGCGCACACGCCTACAGCCCATGTGGCCCCCCGGGGCAGGTGGACCCCCGGACCCCTTTCGGCATTCCCGGTACAATACCGATAATGCGCGAAACTTTTTCGGCGACCAAAACAAGACTTCCCATATATAAATCTTTACCTCCGGACCATTCCGGAACTCCTCGTGACGTCCGGGATCTCATCCGGGACTCCGAACAACTTTCGGGTTACCGCATACTAATATCTCTATAACCCTAGCGTCACCGAACCTTAAGTGTGTAGACCCTACGGGTTCGGGAGACACGTAGACATGACCGAG
This sequence comes from Triticum aestivum, assembly GCF_018294505.1. Classification (NCBI taxonomy): domain Eukaryota; kingdom Viridiplantae; phylum Streptophyta; class Magnoliopsida; order Poales; family Poaceae; genus Triticum; species Triticum aestivum. The sequence goes on from NC_057812.1 coordinate 152,924,664, forward strand.
ACGACTCTCCGGCCAATAACCAACAGCGGGATCTGGATACCCATGTTGGCTCCCACATGTTCCACGATGATCTCATCGGATGAACCATAATGTCAAGGACTTAATCAATCCCGTATACAATTCCCTTTGTCTATCGGTACAATACTTGCCCGAGATTCGATCGTCGGTATCCCGATACCTCGTTCAATCTCGTTACCGGCAAGTATCTTTACTCGTTCCGTAACACATCATCCCGTCATCAACTCCTTGATCACATTGTGCACATTATGATGATGTCCTACCGAGTGGGCCCAGAGATACCTCTCCGTTTACACGGAGTGACAAATCCCAGTCTCGATTCGTGCCAACCCAACAGACACTTTCGGAGATACCTGTAATGTACCTTTATAGCCACCCAGTTACGTTGTGACGTTTGGCACACCCAAAGCACTCCTACGGTATCCGGGAGTTGCACAATCTCATGGTCTAAGGAAATGATACTTGACATTAGAAAAGCTTTAGCATACGAACTACATGATCTTGTGCTAGGCTTAGGATTGGGTCTTGTCCATCACATCATTCTCCTAATGATGTGATCCTGTTATCAACGACATCCAATGTCCATGGTCAGGAAACCGTAACCATCTATTGATTAACGAGCTAGTCAACTAGAGGCTTACTAGGGACATGGTGTTGTCTATGTATCCACACATGTATCTGAGTTTCCTATCAATACAATTCTAGCATGGATAATAAACGATTATCATGAACAAGGAAATATAATAATAACTGATTTATTATTGCCTCTAGGGCATATTTCCAATAGATAGGCGGACCACTAGACGTCGAACCCCAATTTCATATCATACATCTGTCGGAAAGATATCCTAAGAGCTACTTGAATTCCCACTTATAAACTCCCGAAATTTTCCCGGTTATGCAATCAGGTGTTGGGTATACAGGGGAAGCATAATATCTCACCCAAAACTAGCAAATCCTACATCCAGCTGTATCCATCCTTCAACACATAACCAAGAAACCTTCGGAAATCGTCTACCTCAACCTTCGAAAAGCATCCGTTATACGAGTTATGGCAATACTCCCGAACTCCTGCCCCAGTACTGGATGGCGTCGAGGTTATCTCACCAACAATTGCATAAAAGAGATTTTCGATGTCGGTGAACTAAACTCAGGTATTCCAAAACTGCAACGATAAAATTGTGACGACAACACCTCGGAGCTCAACTCCTCGGGACACTGCCACAACCCCTAAATGACAGGAGGCACCAAGAACAATGTTCTCGTCACAAAACCATCGGAACGATTCCAAGATACCCGCGTGATCCTAAAAATTTTTAGTGAAATTTGAGAAGAGAAGAGTCAAAACTCTACGTCAGGATGCCTTACCAGAGCGATGAAGGGACTGGGGAGTAAAAAGAATTCCTAAAGTCTCTGATATATAATTCCTAAATGACTCAAAACATTTTTCTAGACTCAACAACGGCTGCTAAAAACGATCAAGCAGGGGGGCTCCTAAGGTCGGGGATGGCTCTGATACCAACTTGTAACGCCCTCGATGCGGCTATAGCTCCTACGTGTTGAAGCACGACTTAGAGGCATAACCGCATTGAAAGCAATATCGCAAGTGAGGTAATCTTCACACAACCCATGTAATACATAAGGGAAAGAGATACGTAGTTGGCTTACAATCGCCACTTCACACAATTACATGAATAAAGCATTACATCATCCAGATACAAACAAGGTCCGACTACGGAACCAAAATAAAAGAAGAACCCCAAAAGCGACAAGGTCCCCGATCGACCCCAACTGGGCTCCACTACTGATCAACTAGAACGAAACAACACAAAGGACAAGATCTTCATCGAGCTCCTCCTTGAGCTTGGTTGCGTTATCTGCACGGACTCATCGGCACCTGCAAACTGGTTTTGGAAGTATCTGTGAGCCACAGGGACTCGGCAATCTCGCACCCTCGCGATCAAGACTATTTAAGCTTATGGGTAAGGTAAAAGGTATAAGGTGGAGCTGCAGCAAGCGACTAGCATATATGGTGGCTAACATACGCAAAAGAGAGCAAGAAGAGAAGGCAAAAGCACGATCGAGAAACTATGATCAAGAAGTGGTCCTAGAACAACTTACGTCAAGCATAACTCCAACAACATGTTCACTTCCCGGACTCTGCCGGAAAGAAACCATCACGGTTACACACGCGGTTGATGTTTTTTAATTAAGGTCCACTTCAGATTTTCTACAACCGGACATTAACAAAATCCCATCTACCCATAACCGCAGGCACGGCTTTCGAAAGTTCAAATCCCTACAGGGGAGTCCCAACTTAGCCCATGACAAGCTCTCACGGTCAACGAAGGATATACCTTCTCCCAAGACATTCCGATCAGACTCGGTATCCCGGTTCTACAAGACATTTTGACAAGTTAAAACAAATCCAGCAACACCGCCCGAATATGCCGACAAATCCCGATAGGAGCTGCACATATCTCGTTCTCAGGGCACACTCAGATGAGACTAGCTACGAGTAAAACCAAACCTCAAGTTGCCCCGAGGTGGCGCTGCAAAGGACTCTAGTTCGGACCAACACTTAGACAAGCACTGGCCCGGGGGGGTTAAAATAAAGATGACCCTCGGGATGCATGACTCCCAAGGGAAAAAGGCTAGGTGGTGAATGGTAAAACCAAGGTTGGGCCTTGCTGGAGGAGTTTTATTCAAGGCAAACTGTCAAGGGGTTCCCATTATTACCCAACCGCATAAGGAACGTAAAATCCGGGAACATAACACCGATATGACGGAAACTAGGGCGGCAAGAGTGGAACAAAACACCAGGCATAAGGTCGAGCCTTCCATCCTTTACCAAGTATATAGACGTATTAATTAAATAAGATATATTGTGATATCCCAACAAGTAAACATGTTCCAACAAGGAACAACATCTCCATGTTCCAACAAGGAACAAACTTCAATCTTCACCTGCAACTAACAACGCTATAAGAGGGGCTGAGCAAATCGGTAACATAGCCAAACAACGGTTTGCTAGGACAAGGTGGGTTAGAGGCTTGGTTCAACAATATGGGAGGCATGATAAGCAAGTGGTAGGTATCGCAGCATAGGCATAGCAAAAGAGAGAGCATCTAGCAAGCAAAGATAAAAGTGATTTCGAGGGTATGGTCATCTTGCCTGAAATCCCGCAAGGAAGAAGAACAAGTCCATGAAGAAGACAAACAGACGTAGACGAACGAATCCTCACAAACGCGACGTCCAAATGGTACAAAACTTGACAGGCGGTCTACCGGTAGTAAACCAAGGCCACTAGGCAAGTCTCGGTCCAATCTTGAAATGTTTAACCCCCACACATGAAAGGAAGGTAAAAATGACCACCGGAGGAGATAGGAGCACCGGAATGCAAAACGGACAACGGGAAAAATGCTCGGATGCATGAGACGAACATGTATGCAAATGAAATGCACATGATGACATGATATGCAATGCATGACACGCAAGCAATGACAACGCAACAACAGTGAATAACTGGAGGACACCTGGCACATCGGTCTCGGGGCGTTACAGGTTATGCTCTCGGATTTGACTAGTTGTGCTAACTTAAAATTTTCTTGTGTAGAATGGATACAAGTTTTGGTATTGGGAAGAAGAGTACATCAATATATTGATAGAGTGCAATTTAGTAGATGTTCGTGCACTTCCAGAAAGCATAAAGGCTAGAGATGAGACTAGTCCACTTGTTGCTAGACTAGAGGCTAGACATGAGACTAGATGCGAGGAAGCAACGTCTACTTTTTTACACTTGAAGAAGAAAGAAGCACGCAAGATCGAGTCTCTGCAGATCAACAATGAATGCATCGAGAAGGCACTAATCCAACTTACAGGAGCAGTTATGAAAATTGGATATTTTTTAAAATGTATCCTTATGGTTCTTATTTTCTTTGGTCTTAATTTTTTAGTCAAAATTTGCTGATGTATTTTCATGTACCAAAAATCAATGATGAAAAAAAGATATGTGTTTGTAAAGAAAAATATACGCAGACTGGATACGGCCGGGATACGTCCGCGCGTTGGGCGCACGGCCACCGCATCCGAGAAATTGCCCGAACACGACCCCATTACCCTACCCAAACGAACAGAATCCGGACAAAATGGCCGTCTGTTTGGGGTCATGTGCTGGAGTTGGCCTTAGTCCCACATTGGTTGTGGCAAGAGACAGAACATTGCTTATTGTCCCAACCCTTGCGCCTTGTTGGTGAGCCGAGACACTCATGTAGTGGGTCTAACACGCATGTGGGTCGGAAACCCTGATTTAGGGTCATACTTGGTGGGCTGAAAACACTGGTGTTATTGGGTCCATGGTGATCAATGTGTGAAGGCTTAGCAAACCCGGGATTGTGTAGCACCTCCTGCCCCATATTTTTTCATTCGAGCTCCCCATAACCAATGGCTTGGTTCTTTTTTTTCTTTAAATTTTGGAAGTATGACCATTTGCAACCTATGTGAAGATGCAACACTTGCTTATATCCGTGGATCATAAATAGTTGTCTCCTTTTACCAAAATGTTCATATGTATACTTCATCTCATAATTTGCTTGTGTGATTCTTTTCACAATTTTGGGACATTTTAGAAACAAATTTCCTCTTCTAGAATCTAGACAACGACAAATACTCCAAGACATGATGGGTTCCCGTAACCTTGAGAAAAAACTCTTAGCCGCCACAAAACCCTCATCCTCGTCGACTGACTCCAGCAGTGCCACTAAGAGGAAGAGGAGACCATATCATGGGGCTAAAGTGCACGCTACAGCCACGCACTACCAAAAGCCGGAGAAAGCAAAAAAACCAAAAAAAACGGAGTAAAACAAAAAAACTAAAAATAGAAATTGAAAAGAAAATTTTCTCCCACACCCGCGCCAGACACGTGGCGGCATTGGAGCACTCCCCGTGCTCCCTCATGGGTATCCCTAAACCAATTCAGAGACTACGCTCTAAGGCCACTTCCAATACTCCACCTTGTACAGGTGCTAAGGTTGACAACTAAGAAAAAAATATGATGTGGCATGCTAGTTAAGAAGAGAGAGAGTAGTATGGTGATCCCAGGAAGAAACGGTGCTAAGCACGTGTACCTAGGTGGAAGCACAATTGTAAGTCTACAACGAATTAAATGCACAAAGCTTAGCACCCAAAAGCTTAGCACCTTTGCATTCTGGACTTGAATTGCTAAGATATTTAATATGCTTAGCACCTAATCTAAACACCTTTGCATTGAGAGAGGTCTAACTAGTTGCTTGCGTACTTTAAGGGCCTCAAATGAGAACAAGAAAAGGCATCCATGTGGTCTCTAGCAGGCTAGAAACATCTTTGCTAACATTGTTGAGTTCAACTCCTGTTCAAAAGGAACACAAAAACAAATTGCCTTATATGGTTTCAAGGTCCACGCACACACACGCGCGCGTGCGCGCGCCCACACACACACACACACACACACACACACACACACACAACCTAGCAAAAACAAACTAACAACCAAAGTATATCCTATTTGATGCTTAAGGCACCGAATATCCCCCTTTTAAACTGACGGGTTTGACCATGTAGATGGGTTCTCTTTGGTTTTGCCAACTTTAAACAAGGTTCCTTTGATTTTCTCGCCGTGTTTTCTCAATTTCCTTTTCCAGTGTTTCCCCAGGAAATACTTGGTTTAGTTTTTTGTTTATTTAAAAAAACATAAAGATTTTTATTATTTATGCACATTTTACTTGATTATAATTTCCAAATTTGTGAATAATTTATTAAAATTTACCAACACTGTTTTGAAATTTATGCACATTTTACCAATTCATGAATATTTCTTAAAATTTTGAATACTTATAAATTTTCAAATATTTTGACTTTTTAATCCGTGAATACTTTTCAAGTTCGAGAACACTTTTTAATGCATGGACATTTTTTGATTTCACACATCCATACAAAACTAATCCCAAAAATCAGGTTATTTTCCTGAGCAACAGCAGAGGAATGAGCGGAAAAAAAGCAAGCCGACCAGCAAGCGATCAAGGCTTCATTAACTGCGGCCCAGTATGCGTCATAAAGGAATTTTGGCGCCTAGGGGGCAAAATAGTAGCCGATTTCCTATTTGCCGCCCGTTGCGGCAAATTCTCCGGGTAACACTCCAATATCCAGCAAATATGGCCGGCCCATTAAGTACCTGTACGCAAGCTTTCCGTTTCCGGTTTTGGGCAAGTTCTACAGGTTCCAAGCTGGTTTTTTCCGGTTTGGTTACCTTCTACTCCCACCGTTCTAAAATAGATGACTCAACTTTGCAAAATAGATGAGTTAACTTTGTATTAATTTTAGTACAAAGTTGAGTCTTCTATTTTGAAACGGAGGGAGTAGAAGGTTCCAGAACTGTTTTTATTTCCTTTTGTGTTTCTCTTTCATTCTTCCATTTCTTTTTCCTGTTTTATTTTTCTTTTCTTTTCTCTTTTCTATTCTTTAATTTTTGATTTCTTTTTCAACAAATGTTCAGAATTTATAACATGTTCGTATTCTACAAAAAATGTTCCTTTTTCATAAAATGTTACGGTTTTTCCAAAAACAAATTCACAAATTAGAACAATGTTCAGAATTTTTCAAAAAATATCCGCGTGTTGGGAAAAATATTCGAAAACATTTAGAATTTCAAATTTCCAAAGAAGATCACATTTGAAATGTTCAAAAATTCAGAAAATATTCACTAATTTGAAAAAACGTTCCCATTTCCAAATTTTGTTCACAAATTCAAAAACAAAATCATGTTTCCAAAATATGTTCGCAAATTCAGAAAATGTTAGGGAATGTCATAAAATGTTCGCATTTTCTGAAAACTGAAACATTTTTTGTGTTTTTGTAAAACAATGTTCAGGCTTTTTAAAAATTGTCCAGAATTTATAAAAAAATGTTCCCGCTTACAAGTTTTGTTCATAAATTCAAAATATGCTCTCTTTAAAAAAATCATATATTCAATAGAATTTTTAACTTGTTTGAAATTTATTTGCAAATTCAAACCCTGTTCACATTTTTCAATAGAGTATCTTGTTTGTCAAGAATTGTTCGGGATTAAAAATACTCAGAATTTCCAGGAAATGTTGTGAAAAAACATCAAATAATATTTTGATCTTCCGCTGCTATTAATTCTTAATTCTCGCGTCTGGTTGGTCACATGTCGTTAGATGCTCGTGTGGCTAGCTACCTGACTCCATAATTCCTGCAGAGGGCGCTGCACTTTTTGCTTTTTTTCCCACCTGTCATCCGCGGTTGCTACTTCATGGGCCGGCATAGCTGGGGATTCCCCTTGTGCGAAACACAGTATGTTTACTGCAGTAAGCGGCGCATAGGAGGTCCTGAATAGTAGCTCCCAGCAACCCAGGTATTTTCCAAATTAATGAGATTTGTGGGCTGGCAAATTCTCCGAGCCGATACCATCATGACAACCTAGGTGTTTTGCAAACGAAAAGCTCAAGTCCACCATATTGTTGAACTTAGACATGCTCTCTCAGTCGGGGGCTCCTATTGGGCGCTTCAGGCGCCAGGGAAGCTCCCTGGTGCCCACACGCTGGCGCTAGTGGACCAGCCCATGTACATGTCCACATTTGCGAAAAAACAGGAAAATCACAAAAAATGAAAAAAAATCTAGAACTCAAATAATTTCATGGATTTGGAAAAAAAACATCAATTTGAAAAAGGTTCATCGATTTTGAAAAAGGCTCATCAATTTTGAAAAAAATGTTGAATTTAAAAGTTCATCAATTTTGAAAAAAAATATTCATCAAATTTGAATAAAGTTCCTCAAATTTGAAAAGTTCATCGAAATTGAAAAAATGTTCATGGTTTTTCAAAAAAGTGCACAAACTTGCCAAAAGATTCATTTTTTTTAGAAAAATCTAGTTTCAAATTAAAGTTCATCGATTTGAAGAAAAAAATACATGTATTTGCAAACAATTCATCGAACCAGGTAGAAGAAAAAGGAAAAGACAAAAAACAAAAAAGGAAAAAAGGAAAGCAAAAAAAAGGAAAAAGGATGAGAAGGAAAAATTTGAATCATATCATATCTTGCTGGTAGCGTGCTGGTTACACCAGCGTAATATGCGGGAGGTGCTGGTTCGAATCTCAATTGGTGCGTTCAACACAGCTAGATGGACTGGCCAGCGCGTCTCGAACAAGAAAGAAGGCATACTAAGATGTGTGTTGTACCACAGTATATGACACAATTTGCCGCAAAAATATTGACTATGATATAGCTCAAAATTTCAAAAAAATTAAAAGAAACAAATCATAGTTTCGGAAAAGAAATGTTTGCAATGGTTTTTTAAAAAAAATGCAACTTTGAAAAATGCTGGCGAAATTGAAAAGTGTACACAAATCTTTCCTGCTTATGAAGATTAGAGTTGGTGGTGAGTTCATATGTTGAACCAACAACCTTCACCAATAAAAAAAATGCACCCTTACACATATGTGGTACTAACAACCTTTCAGAGGCATAAATAAACAAATGCACTATACTCATATGAGGGACCTAAAATAAATAAACAAATACGCTACAAATTTCATGTGAGATGAACTCTTGAAGAATGCACAAATGAAAAAAAAATGCAAAAATGTGACTCCAACTCAAAAATATACTCTTATTTTCAGTTTCTCTTTTCAATCAAGCTCTTCCAATTCTATATCACAAAACAAAAGAATGAACAAATTGTAATTCCAAACCGACAGTAAACCTTGCCCTTCTACTATGTGCAGTCAACTTACTTTACTTAGTTGGGTGCAGCCAACTTACAAATGCCTATGTTTCAACATTCAAAATGTTGTGTCTTGCAAAGAACCTACTATGAACGCTTAAGATTCTTTAATGTCTTTTGTAATATTCTCACTATATTTAACCATGAATCACGTGGAAAGGTCACATGACATCAACATATTTTGACGACTTTCTAAGCCAATGACCTAAGGCATCTTTAAGGCGGACCCGGAGACATTCTGTAACCGTTCGGACCGTGCTATCCCGCACCACGGAAGCCATCCAACGCCGACCTGTACCGGTCCGCGGGGTGGTCCGGACGCGATCCGTAAATTGGAGACAATAGTGTGGGAGGTTTGCGGGGTCCGGACACTCGAAACGTAAGACTTTGACACCCCCAACCAACGCAACCCCCTCCCTCCCGACCCCGTTTCCTTCCACTCCGCTCATTCTTCCCCTTACTTTGCATCCGCACCTTTCACCTTCGTCGGCGCTACTATTCATCTACGGCCGCCACAGAGGTATTGTCGAACGTCCACAACCAGCACCAACGCGCTCGCTCGCCATTCCGACAAAGTTTTCCGCCTTGGAGTCGTTTGTACCAAGGTACACTCCGGCCCCTGTCGACGACCTCCATGGCGGACACCGGCCGACAGGTGTTTGGTCAAATGTCATTGAGCTTATTTTTAAACGCTATGTCGTTTTTTAGAGTACGTAGGATGGTGAGCTACTCGACCATGGAGGGTGAGTTGTTGTGCAATGCGTGGCTGGTTGTATCCGCGGATTTCATAGGGAGGACCAAAGGACCGCCCTTATGGAAGCAAGTGCATGAAAGCAGGAAAGCACATTACACCCTACGACATGTAAAACATTCAACGACGCAACGTGAGGTCGTTGTCGTATCGCTGGCACGCTATCCAAGTCAAGTCATCAAGTTTTGCAACTTGGTTAGTCAGCTCGGGGCAAGGTGACCATTGCACGCAGACATGGAGGAGATGGTAAGTTTAACTTCCTCTTGCTCAACTTGTTGATTGATTCATTCACTCCATGTTGGTCTACACATTATATGTAGCCCGCACGTGCCATCGTGGTGTACCACATGTCAGAGGGACGGTCATTTACGTGCATACACTGTTGGATGAAGCTGAAGTGGAAGTATGTGTAAGAGGATATGATCCGTTCATGAAAAATTTGTTGGACATCCGAGATCTAGTCGAATTTGAGACCTTGTTGTACTAGATTTATTTTGCATGTTATGTGCTATTTTCTATCTGAACTTCAATGAATATCGGCCGGTTTGCATGAATTTCGTCTGCTTTGTTAAAATACGGTTTGAAATGTATGCGACTAGCGTTGGATGGCTGCCTCCCGCATCTGTGTCCGCGGACGGATGTGGGGGTATATTTGCAGGTTGCCGTTGGAGATGCCCTAGCTCCTCGTATTTTACAGTTTCGTAGCAAAGCATGGGCATTGTGCTAGTATTTAAAAATATTAGAGAATAAAAGAAATCACAAACTAGAAAACATATTCTTGAATATGAAAAATATTAGAGAATTAAAATAATGTTCATAATTCAAAACTAATTGAGAATATGGAAATTTTTATCATATTAAAAAATGTTCAGGAACTCAAAAAGTGTTTAAAAAAATAAAAAGGTAATCATGAATTATCATTTTTAAAATTCAAACAATTTTCAATATTTTGAAATATTTCATGAATTTGAAAAACAAATAATGAGTTTAAAACTCATTCAAAAATTTGTAAAAATGTTCACAAATTTGAAAATGTTTGGGGATTAGAAAGAAGTGTTCACAAATCTAGGTAAAAACTTACGGAGTTTGAAAAAAATATTCACAAACTCAAGTGTTCGCAAATTTGAAAAACATTCATGAACTCAATTTGTTTTGAATTTAAATAAAAATCATGGATTCGAAACATGTTCAAGAATTTGAAAAAATATTATGAACTCATAAAAAAAATGTTCACGAACTGTAAAACTGTTGGCAAGTCAAAGAAATGTTCTTGAATTTTAAATAAAATGTTCACGAGTTTTACAAATGTTAGTGAACTTGAATAAATATTTACGCACTCTGAAAATCTCTGGGAAGTCAAAATATATTCGCAATGTTTAAAAAGTATACGCTGATATAAAATATATTGACAAATACGAAGGATGATCAGAGATTTAGAAAAAAATTACTAATCTTCTCTTTTTTTTTACTAATTTGAAGTAAAATGTTCAACATATTAAAAATTGACCCTGTATGGAAATATGCCTGTTGCTTATTAAAAAATATACATCAGATAGATATAAATTTTTCATGTGTTTTAGAAATAAGCTAGAAAAGAAAAATTAAAAGTGAAAACGGAAACAAGAAAATAGTGAAATAAGAAAATAATAAATAAATAGAAAAAAAATCTAAAGGGTATTGAAAGTTTAAAAGAAACACAAAAAGGGGATATAAAAAGATAAAGAAACAATGAAAACGGAAACCTAAATAAAAAAATGATCTTAGACGCTAGACCATTCCTGGAACGACAGCATAAGTTTCCACAAAAAAAAAACAGCATAAGTTTCCACAAAAAAAGGCTTAAGTTTGCCAAGGGAACGCACACGATCTTTTTGTTTTGTTTAGGCCCCTCCCAGTGCTCCACTTTGTACATGTGCTAAGGCTGTTATGTAGGCAGCAAAGATGATGTGGCAAGATAATTAAGATGAGAGAGATGAGTGTGATGACCCCAGAAAGAAACAATGCCAAACACGAGAACCTAGAAAAAATACTTAAATGAAAGGAGCCCACCAATGAATGAATAGCTTTAGTTGCTAGATCATTAAGTAAAAAAAATGCTTAGCTACAACAAGTTAAGCACCTTTGCATTGGGATTTTAGTTGCTTAGCTCGTTGACGTGCTTAGCACCCTGGAGGAGGTCTTACTCAGCCTGCCTAGAAACCATTGCTTATTACAAGCTATACATATCATTTCTGGTACCTATTGGCTACAGCTTTCTTTTTGCTGCGGAAGTCGGCAGTCCTACAGCTTAGACTTACTTTATTCTCTGATACATAGCTTGTGCGGTGTATAAAGTGAGTATAACAAGGACATCGTGCTCGCTCATATCTAACGCAAACAACCAGAATCAAGTTCCATCACACAAAGCTCAGTTTTCGGACGATACTTGCATACCCAAACAAGCATCACTCTTTGGAATCTCCCTCCTTTGTATCCCAAAAGGAGGAGCCCCCCGTACTATAAACAGACCCTTGCACGTCAATTTTGCACAAAGCGTCACATACATGCATCTCACTACACTAGTTTCTAACCTACTCCCATAATATATGCTGTTTTAGCAGTTTTTTTAGTTGAAACCTTAAAATATGTATAAATACAGGTAAATCAAAAACCAAAAAATTAACCAATCTCTGCTCTAGGAAACATAAAGAAATTTAAAGATGTTGTTCAGACCAGATCCTGATACTATCAACAGTTCAGTTTAAGCTGCTAAAATGGCATATATTATGGTACAGAAGGAGTAAATAATTGAATAGGCACCATCACCATGCCATGCATGGCTCATTCTTCTCACCAATTATTCAAGCCAGTGATTCGAGCTCATAGAAGAACTGAAGAAGCAACAAGCCTTGCATTAGAAAAATCAATATGTATATGGTTTATATGAGATCACCTGAACATAAGATACAACCAGATAATGAGCAATTGAACTCACAGATAAAATAGCCCCAAACAAATGAGAGATTAGAACCAGTGACATACGCCTTAATATTCTTGCCGAAGTTGTAGTCGATCTCGTCTTTATTGTGCCACCATAGCTTTCGCCAACAATGGAAAACATAGGAAATTCATCCACTTAAGTACTTACAAGGCATGTAAAAGAACTAAACTCATTTAATCGGCGCAATACTACACCACCACGTAAGACGGAGATTCGCAAATGGGCCAAGCATATTGGCAATGGCACCAGCCTGTTCCGGGCAAGCAGTCGGTCCATATCGTGAGACCATGCCGATGATCTTGCTCACAAAATCTCGGAAGAAAAGGTTGTTGAACAAGACGATGTTTTCCCGGACCATGCCTATTGAACATTCCACAATGAGTCTCTGGTTCGCTGCGAACGTGTCCCAGTGCATGATCTCCTTGCACATGGAGGCATGAAATAAACTAGACACCCAATGGCGGCGTTGTTCAACCTACTTCCTAATGTCACGCCGATGATAATCTATTTGGCCGCGTTCCCAAGCATGCTGGACCCCGACACGGGCGGCCGCTCGACCGACACAAGCACGGTCGTAGGCTCCTCCTCCATCAGCCTGTCATCGTCTGTCTCGTCCTCCATGGGCTTAGACTCCTCCACCTCCTCCTCCACGGGCTGGACCTTCTCCCACCGACGACATAGATCAATCCAGACGAGAAAAAAAAGCATCGCCGTTGGGAATGGGCAAGGGCCCTCCGGAGCAAGACCTGCAAAGCGAAGGGAGAGGGCAGTGAGAGTGCGCTAGGTCTGAATTGTGCGTAAAACAATAAACTTATAGAAAAATGTAACCGTCGCAAAAAAAAACTATAACGCCCAAGACACAAGAAAAAGACTGTAACACCGATGCCACGACAGAGGCAAGGCAAGTGCGCCCCCCCCCCCCCCCCCCCCCCCCCGGGCGCACAGCAGGCTGAACGGCCCTCCACACAATCGGCTGGGACCACCATGCGGACGCGCCCGGCTCACACAGAACAACGCCTGGCCAGACGAAACAACAGACGGTGCCTGGCTCGCGTGGGCAAAGCAAATCGTCATGGACCGAAGCCACCACATGACCAGGCTCGTGTGCATCCTGGTCGCCTCGGCCGACGCTGCGACCGCGACGCATGGCCCGCCTATTATGACTAGACCAACCTGACACAGAGTGTACACGCCGGCAAGCGGGCCCTGTTGGGCAGTCGCGCGCGGGAGAACGGGACAGTCCTCGCTTGTTGGGGCGACGACCACTGCCCCATGACGGTGCCCCGGGCGTGCCGCCCCCCCCCCCCCCCCCCCCGCCGTCATGGACCGTCTGGGTCTGAGCTGTTCGGACAGATCGAACGGCTCGAAAAGGCCCTGGGTAACCTCCGCGGCACGCCAGCCAAAAACAGATGGTATGGAGGCTCTCTCAGCCCGCGAGACACGACCAAACCAACTCGGCGCGGGGCTAGCTGGACCGTCGCGCATGGGACAACACAGCAAACCCTAGTTCGCGGACGTGGTGGCCATCGCCCAATGACGGTGGCCCCGAACGAGCCCCGTGGCAATGGACGCCCATGAGGCTCTCTCCATCCCTGAGGAGCCAAAGAAGGCAGGTACTATATAGGGGGAGTAATGTCAGAGGCTGGTCTTGCTCCGCTTTTTTTTTTTAAAGGAGGGGCAAAATGTGAGATCTGAAACTGGGGACCAGACGACCAGGTATTTAGTGATGTGTCAAAAATAAACAAAGAGAAATAAATCGAGCGATGTATGGGACATTGGATGGAGATCCGGTCGACGTAATTGGTAACTGGAACATAGCAATCTGGTCACCTGTACAGTAGAAGCTCACGGACACGTAGTGGATTCCAAGCAGAGAACCTCCTCCAAGTATCCAAGCACAGTCTCCCTCACGCAGCTGTGCAAACACTTCACCGCGACCCCTATTTAAGCTTGCTCTCATGGCGTGGACAATTCGTAGCACCCAGGAACCAAGCTAGATAAGAATCCTCTGCCCTGCCTTGGAGGCTCGACTCGACCATGCCGTCGCCGATCCTGCCGGCCAAGGAGGTGGAGGAGGTGGTCACCGCCAACGAAGAGGTGACAGACATCATCGTCCAGAGGGTGCCCTACTGGGACCCTCCGACGGTCCGGGCGCTGGACACGAGCGAGCTGACCACCTGGTCCCTCTACCGCGCCCTCATCGGCGAGTTCACCGCCTCCCTCATCCTCCTCTACGTCAGCATCGCCACCGTCATCGGGTACCGGAACCAGTCCTCCGCCGCCGACGAGCGGTGCACCGGCGTCGGCTACCTCGGCGTCGCCTGGTCCTTCGGCGCCACCGTCTCCGTCCTCGTCTACTCCACCAGCGGCGTCTCAGGCACGCACGCATACACATCTCCCGTGACCACATACATACAGGTACGCGCAAGTTGTTGCGGCGATTAATTATCATCGCCTCCCGTGATCGATGCAGGTGGGCACATAAACCCGGCGGTGACGTTCGCGCTGTTCATCGCCGGGAAGGTGACGCTGGTGCGCTCGGTGCTGTACGTGGCGGCGCAGTGCCTCGGCGCCGTCGTCGGCGTGGGCATCGTGAAGGGGATCATGAAGCACCCCTACGACGACTTCGGCGGCGGCGCCAACGCGGTGGCCGGGGGCTACTCGCTCGGCGCGGCCCTCGGCGCGGAGATCTTCGGCACCTTCGTCCTCGCCTACACCGTCTTCTCCGCCACCGACCCCAAGCGCACCGCCCGCGACGCCTTCGTCCCCGTACGTCCATCGCGCGCCTTCTCCTTCTCCTCTCAGCTAGCTCGCCGTGATCACGGCCGGCTGATGATCTGTCATTAATCGCAGCTGGTGGCGGCGCTGCCGATCGGGCTGGCGGTGTTCGTGGTGCACCTGGCGACCATCCCGATCACCGGCACGGGCATCAACCCGGCGAGGAGCCTGGGCGCCGCCGTGCTGTACAACCAGCACAAGACCTGGAAGCAGCACGTACGTGAGATCCATGCACCATGTATTTAAATCGCACTGTATACAATTCCTGTAGCCATTGCTTTTGCTCCAATGAGATTGAAGTGCTCCGTTGATCTGCCGCAGTGGATCTTCTGGGTCGGGCCCTTCACCGGCGCGGCCCTGGCGGCGTTCTACCACAAGATCGTGCTGCGCGACGAGGCGGTGGTGAAGGAGTCGCTAGAAAAGCTGGGCTCGCTCAAGAGGAGCGGCTCGACCGCTTGAAGGTCGGGGAGAGGAGACCATGCGCCACGCATGCATGCATATACAGTATTTTTCATCGGTGTAAAGAGGATCGAAAAGTTGTTGGTTGGTTTCTAGTCTTTTTACTTCTCTCGGCCCTGTAATGTACGGAATCTTGCTCTTAGTGTCGTTGGATAATTATAAGCGTGTCTTGATGTGCGCCGTTCGTCATGATGCTTATCAATTGGTCCATTTGGAACGAGCGAAATGCCCAGATTTTCCGGAAGAAATCAATGCCACCTCCAATCATCGTTGAAAACATCAAGAGTGATGCTGATCTTTGGAAAATCACGGGAGCTAAACATTTGAGTGATATCTTACCGGGGGACTAGTCCCCTTTCATAATAAATTTGGTTCTTTTTTCGCTTCAAAACATTGTCTTGCTATCCTTAATTAATAGACGAGCCAAAAAACTTGTCTTCATTTCACAAATAAATAAATCAGTCTTGAAAACTCTGGGTAAGGTGTGATCGCCGGGAATAGGAGGAGGAGCGAGAGGAATGGTTTGGCCGTCGGAGAGTTGGGGAGGGGGATGGCCGCCGGGGAGAGGGAGGATTGGTTGCTCGCTGGTGTTCGTCATGGCGAGCGAGGAGAGGAAGGATCGATAGCTGATACCATGAAAACTAATGCAGTCGGTTTTTCATTTATGCAAAGTGATACAGAGGGAGTACATATAGAGGCCGTAGCCAGCCCAGTACATGGGCAACGTGGGGGTCGTGGCGTGGAGCGTGGGACGCTCCAGCGCTGACCGAGGCTGTCTCCTAACAAGTCTTACTAAGTCTCAGTTGAACCTCAGTCGATGCTATATCCATAAGATTTTACATTAAGGTCCGCGCAAAAAAAATTCAGTTTTTCTTTACTTCTTGTATATTATGTCATTTGACTGAGATTTAGTTAATTCGCAGTCGACTGAGACCTATGCACACCCTAAATAAGTAAATAACACAAGATTCATGCCATTTTTATGGGGTGTATGCCGAAGCAAAACTCATAACATGATGTATACCGAAGCAAAAATATTTTACCCGCTAGACTTTGAAGGTTGATCCACCATCTGGACGTTGAAAGCCTCTCTACCCTTGCATCCACCCTTCATTTTGTTTTAAACTTGGAGTATATCTGTATGCGCTCTGGTGTCACAGCCAATGCTTAAATTCGAAGACAAACATGCAGACGATTTTTTGCTAATGATCCGGAACACAATAAATATGCAACCAATTCCATTAATATTGAGAGTGTTTTCCCAACAAGAATTTTCATCGACACTGGTCTCCCACATGTCGTCCGTGCACGCACAACCCGGGAAGCTGCTGCTCCATTCTGCACCCACCATGTACGGCTCTTCTCAATAACTCGTACGTTACGTATTCGGTCCATATTTTCGTAACAAAGTATATATGTATACTCCATCTCATGGGAGAGTAGACATAAAACCTTGGATACTCTGGTTCATCGTTTATTTCACTATGTAAAACTCTTCTAAACTACTAGCACGGTGTCCAACGTAGCTGCGTCGAAAACAATTCGAACAACGCTCGATCTTTTTATCTCACATATAATTATTTCCCTGGATTTTTTTTATAAATGTCGGCTCAAAATGTGTGGTCAGAGATCCGGTGAATTCTCTTATGATTAATGGACCACGAGAGATGGATATATCATCATGATTGTATATAAAATTTTCAGATCTGATGTGATATATAGATCTTCATAATTGTACATAGCTAAATTATTGTGGACAGATTTGTATGTTGAAGGTTGATAGATCGCCGGTAGCTCTCGGTAGGCTACTAAAGAAGAAAAGATAAGTCCGAAATACACGGAAAACGAATTCAATATGCCGGAGAATATTCGCCGTGGTGTGATTTGCTGAGTTTGTGTCAAATGTTGTGTACCGGTCGGGTTAACGCGGGGGAGGGGGGGAGGGGGGGGGGGACTTGTAACCAATGACACGTGAATCGACGCCCGAGCTGTCGATATTGCGGTGTTAATAGGAGGAGTTCCCATGGTTATACCCCCCCCCCCCCCCCCCCAAGTTCGCCAAATCTTGCCAACAAAACTTGGTGTCTCATCATGTTGTGATTGCTTGTTTTTTGATAGATCGGTCAACTGCCTCAAATTACTCCAATCTTCGTACTTGCGCCTAAGTGTGTCACAATCGGCGAAAAATCTTCTTCGTTGTTGTGTCTAAATAAATCACAAATGGTCATTGATCCGACAGACCCTCATGATACCAACTTATAGAAGATTGGACGCTTGCCATAACAACTTTACATTATTCAAGAGTTGAGATCTTATATATACTACAAATAATTAATCTTCACGCCAACATATATATACTACAAACAGCAACGCAACATGCTCGCAATCGGAAGCTTAATGGAAGATACTCTCTCCGTTTATTTTTACTTCGCGTATAAAATTTGGTCAAAGTCAAACTACACAAAGTTTGACCAAATTTATATCAAAAAATACGAACATCTACAATACTAAAACTATATAGTATGAAAATACATTTCATGGTGCACCTGACAATATTGATTTTATATTGTGAATGTTGACATTTTTTATATAAAGTTAGTCAAACTTTATAATGCTTGACTTTGACCAAATTTTACATGCAGACTAAAAATAAACGGAGATGCTACTTATTTAATATCACATACACATCAACTTAATTGCGATCTGACCATTTCGTGGTGGGACACTACCACTTATGCATGGTGGAATGAAGATCACCTCCACACAAATGTTTGGCCACCTCATTATTGTTATTCTTTTCATTTTTCTCGAACATAGCTATACTGCTTAGTGGGTTGTGATGGTCGTGTCAAACCCACAAGGGATCAAAATACATGATTGATGTTATGTATGTCTCATTAAGACAACTTATTGTGTACGGGTCGGGTTACGTTTTGACTCGTTGTTGTAGTGTATGCGGCTAGGATGTGGTTACTGTTGGATTCAAACATGTTGTATCCTCGGCTTCCAATATAATGTGAGGGGAACCACACTTGTAGTCCATAATGAGTAGGACAGCTGACGAAAAGTCTGTTTTTAGTCCCTCCCCCGACCCCGTGCCCGCGCCGCCTCCCCGGGGGGCGGCCGGGGCGGCTCCCCCCGCTCTTCTCTCCTCCCCACTCCCCTGTGCCCCTCCCCCCCCCCCCCCCGCCACCACCGGCGGAGCCCCCGGATCTGGCCGGGCGGGCTGGCGGCGGCGGGTCCTTCCTTAACCCGCGCGCGCTCCTCCTGACCCGGGGATAGGGCTGGCGGCGGGTGCCCTTCAGCTGACGGGCGACCCGACGGCCTGGTGGCGGCTGGCGGCGGCCCGTCGCAGTGGTGGCGCCGTCCTTTGGCGACGGGGCGGCCTGGTGGCGCAGGTTGGCCGACGACGCGTCCCCGGCCAGTTCTGGGCCCTTAGGGCCCCATCTGGGTCCTAGCGGGCCGGCCCCCGGGCATGGCCTCGTTGTCTGTGGCGCGGTGAGGAGGAGGAGCGGCTCGGATTTCGGGCGGCGGCACCGATGGTGTGCCGGCAGCAGCGCGAAGGCAGGAGCTTTACGGGCCCACGAGGGCTCGGCCGGGTCTGTGGGCCCATGGGCCTGGTGTGCTCCTGCTATTGCGTCCGGACGGCTACCGTCGCGGACGGTGGAGGTGCGGCCTTCCCGCGTGCCGACGATGCTGTTGCCCTAGTCCCGGCTCTGATTCTTCATCGTGCTGTCCTCACTTCGCGGTGCCGTGGTGAGACGGCGTGGGGGCCTCATGACCGCATTGGCGCACGGTGGTGGTTGGTTTGGTGGCAGGCTCCAGGGCGCCCGAGGTGCGGGTTGGGATCGGGGAAAACCCCTATCGGCATGGCCAACACCGGCGTCGTGGCGCCTGTGGGTGCCATGTAACACCCACAATGCGGTTATATCTCCCACGTGTCGGGGCACGACTTAGAGGCATAACCGCATGGTAGTTTAGTCGCAAGTGGGGTAATCTTCACACAATCCCATGTACTGAATAAGAATGGGATAAAGAGTTGGCTTACAATCGCCACTTCACACAAATACAAGTTAAACATACATCATCCAGAATAGAATCAAGGTCCGACTACGGAACCAAAATAAAAGAAGACAACCCCAAATGCTAGATTCCCGATCGCCCCAACTGGGCTCCTCTACTAATCATCCAGAAAAGACACATAGTAACGTCATGAATCCTTGTCGAACTCCCACTCGAGTTCGGTAGCGTCCCCTGCACTGGCATCATCGGCACATGCATCTGTTTTGGAAATATCTGTGAGTCACGGGGACTCAGCAATCTCACACCCTCGCGATCAAAACTATTTAAGCTTAAAGGTAGGAAAGGGTAGTGAGGTGGAGCTGCAACAAACACTAGCATATATGATGGCTAACTTACGCAAAAGAGAGCGAGAAGAGAAGCGTAGCACGGTCGAGAAGCTAAAATGATCAAGAAGTGATCCTGAAACTACTTACGTTCAAGCATAATACGAGACCATGTCCTCTTCCTAGACTCCACCTAAAAGAGACCATCATGGCTACACACGCGGTTGATTCATTTTAATTAAGTTTAGTTCAAGTTCTCTACAACCGGACATTAACAAATTCCCATCTGCCCATAACTGTGGGCACGGCTTTCGAAAGTTCAAACCCTGCAGGGGTGCCCCAACTTAGCCCATCACAAGCTCTCACGGTCAACAAAGGATATTCCTTCTCCCAGGAAGACCCGATCAGACTCGGAATTCCGGTTACAAGACATTTCGACAAGAGAAGCAACTTCAGAACGGAACCGAAGCTAACGAGAGAAGCAACCCGGAAATAAGCAAGCAACATAGTAAACAATCACCATATAAACATGGCATGATGCACAACCAAGTATGATGCATGTCCGATTAAATATGCATGGCATGGCAAAGTGCATAAACAAATCTACAAGTTAAGTGGAGCTCAATATGCAACGAGTTGCATATTGATGGAACACCACATCAATTATTTAGTTCTCTCCCGTTTATGTACCCAACAATGTTAAATGTTATTAAACATGGCAAGGGGTGAGGCAAAAGTAATTACACATCTTAGGCAATTTAAATGAGGCCGGAAACAACAAACACCAATTCCAAAAAATCCCCATGTGCATATTTTAAGGTTGGTACTGTTCTGCCCTATACACAATTTTAGGGTTATTACACATGCAACGTAATGCTACCATGTTAATCTATGCATTAATTAAATAAGAGATATTGTGATACTACACAAAATTCCAAGCATTTTGCATATAAAGTTTAATTAATTCCGATGCATGGTTATTTAATTGTTCACAATTCAAAATGATGGCATTTCTAGAAGTTCTTCTGGAAAGACATCTTGATATTCACAAACAACTGGAATCTGAGAGATGGCATTCAACTCGCCCTTCTCATTGAGAGAAAACAGTCAAATGGTATCATCACGAGCGGAATAGATGATCACAACCTCAGACGAGTGTGTCAATTGAATCTGCCTCGCAACACAATCAAGCTGAGCCTTGTGCTTCGAAAGCTAGTCCAAGCCGAGAATTAGATCAATATTTGAGTCACCAAGAACCATTGGAGAGGACAAAAAAATTATAGTCTCCCATCTTGATTGAAACATCTGAAGCCATCATTTTGGTGTTCATGAACAAACCTGGAGAGGAAACCGCTATCGGCTTAGGCAAATCGACAGTATGCAAATCGTGCATGGATGCAAAAGGCTTTGATATGAATGACAAAGATGCACCAGTATCAAATAAGACTCTTGCAGGAATATCATTATAATTGGAAGATTACCCATGATCACTTCTGAAGAGTCCTCTGCCTGAGATGCGTTCATCATGTTCACCCTTTCCGAATTGGAATTATGCTTGACCACTTCATTGCTGGCAGATCTCACAAGAGGAGGAGGCGGAAGGCGCCTTTGGTTGAAGCATTTGTTTGCATAGTGCCCTTTCTGCTGACACTTGTTGCAAGTAACCTCTGAGAGCGGACGGTCAGCGGCGAAGGCGGGCGAAGTCGGCGGCGGCGCACTCCGGCGAGAACGGAGCCGGGCAGTGATACGTCTCCAACGTATCTACTTTTCCAAACACTTTTGCCCTTGTTTTGGACTCTAACTTGCATGATTTGAATGGAACTAACCCGGATTGACGCTGTTTTCAGAGAACTACCATGGTGTTATTTATGTGCAGGATCAAACGTTCTCGGAATGACCTGAAACTTCACGGAGACACTTTTCAGAAAATAAGAAAAATACCTGCCAAAGATGAAGGCCAGGGGGCCCACCACCTTGCCACGAGGGTGGGGGCGCGCCCCCCTACCTCGTGGGCCCCCTGTTGCGTCTCCGACTCCAACTCCACCTTCATATATTGAGTTTCGATGATAAAAAATCAAAGAGAAAAAATCATCGCGTTTTACGATACGGAGCCACCGCCAAGCCCTAAAACCTCTCGGGAGGGCTGATCTGGAGTCCGTTCGGGGCTCCGGAGAGGGGAATCCATCGCCATCGTCATCACCAACCATCCTCCATCACCAATTTCATGATGCTCACCGCCGTGCGTGAGTAATTCCATCATAGGCTTGCTGGACGGTGATGGGTTGGATGGGATCTATCATGTAATCAAGTTAGTTTCGTTAGGGTTTGATCCCTAGTGTCCACTATGTTCTGAGATTGATGTTGATATGACTTTGCTATGCTTAATGCTTGTCACTAGGGCCCGAGTGCCATGATTTCATATCTGAACCTATTATGTTTTCATCAATATATGAGTGTTCTTGATCCTATCTTGCAAGTCTATAGTCATCTATTATGTGTTATGATCCGTTAACCCCGAAGTGACAATAATCGGGATACTTACCGGTGATGGCCGTAGTTTGAGGAGTCCATGTATTCACTATGTGTTAATGCTTTGTTCCGATTCTCTATTATAAGGAGGCCTTAATATCCCTTAGTTTCCGTAAGGACCCCGCTGCCACGGGAGGGTAGGACAAAAGATGTCATGCAAGTTCTTTTCCATAAGCACGTATGACTATGTACGGAATACATGCCTACATTATATCAATGAACTGGATCTAGTTCTGTGTCACCCTAGGTTATGACTGTTACATGATGAACCACATCCAGCATAATTCTCCATCACCGATCCATTGCCTACGAGCTTTCCATATATTGTTCTTCACTTATTTACTTTTCCGTTGCTATTGCTATCATCACTACAAAATACCAAAAACATTGCTTTTACTACTGTTACCTTTTGCTACCATTATCACTACTATCATATTACTTTGCTACTAAACACTTTGCTGCAAATATTAAGCTTCCAGGTGTGGTTGAATTGACAACTCAGCTGCTAATACTTGAAAATATTCTTTGGCTCCCCTTGTGTCGAATCAATAAATTTGGGTTGAATACTCTACCCTCGAAAACTGTTGCGATCCCCTATACTTGTGGGTTATCAAGACCATTTTCTGGCACCGTTGCCGGGGAGCATAGCTCTATTCTTTGAGTCACTTGGGATATATATCTGCTTATCATTTTGAAGAATTTGAGAGATCCAAAAACCAAGATCTATCCCTCAACTACGAGGGGAGGTAAGGAACTGCCATCTAGCTCTGCTCTTGATTCACCTTCTGTTTTGAGTAAGCTTGCGACACCTACACCTGCTTCTGCTATTCGTTCTGATATGTCGCATGTTATTGATGATGCCACTTGTGCTATGCATGATACTTATGATGAAACTACCTCTATGCCTGATACTACTGTGCCACTTAGTGCTTTTCTTGATGAACAACTTGCTAGGGCTAGAGAAATGGAAAATATTGAATCTGATGATACTGATGAAAGTGATGATGAAGAACCACTTGCTATTCCTAAGGGTTATGTATTTGATCAAGATGCTTCTTTAGCTATTTTAGCTTGCAGAAATAGAACTGAACTTAAAAAATTATTAGCTAAATGGAGTAAGCAATCTCTAAATGATAGAATGAAACCTGACCCTACTTTGGCTACTTCACCTATCTTTGTTATTGATAAGGATTATGAATTCTCTATTGATCCTGATATAATTACTTTGGTTGAATCTGATCCTTTTCATGGTTATGAATCTGAAACTGTTGTGGCACATCTTACTAAACTGAATGATATAGCTACCCTGTTCACTAAAGATGAGAGAACTCGCTACTTTTATATCCTTAAAATATTTCCGTTCTCATTAAAGGGTGATGCTAAGATATGGTTTAATTCTCTTGATCCTGGTTGTGTGCGTAGTCCCCAGGATATGATTTATTACTTCTCTGCTAAATATTTCCCTGCTCATAAGAAACAAGCTGCTTTAAGGGATATATATAATTTTGTGCAAATTGAAGAAGAGAGTCTCCCACAAGCTTGGGGGAGGCTTCTCCAATTACTTAATTCTTTGCCTAATCATCCTCTTAAGAAAAAATGAAATACTTGATATCTTTTATAATGGACTAACCGATGCCTCCAGAGATTACCTGGATAGTTGTGCTGGATCTGTTTTCAGGGAAAGAACATCGGATGAAGCTTAAATTCTATTGAATAATATGTTGACAAATGAAAATAATTGGACACCCCCGGAGCCAATTCCTGAGCCTATTCCTAAACCAACTCCGAAGAAGAGGGGTATTCTATTTCTCAGTCCTGAAGATATGCAAGAGGCAAAGAAATCTATGAAAGAAAAGGGTATTAAAGCTGAAGATGTTAAGAATTTACCTCCTATTGAAGAAATACATGGTCTTAATTTACCGCCTGTTGAAGAAACATATAATCCAAATCCTTTACCTATCGAACAAACTCATGGTCTTGATAACCCGACAAAGGTAGTAAAGGTAAATTCTCTCTATAGATATGATAAAGCTGTAATCCCATTTACTAAATTTGCTAGCCCATGCTTAGATGAGTTTGATAAATTTATGGCTAAGCAAGAAGATTTTAATGCTTATTTTGGTAGACAATTGAAATACAATTCAAATATGCTTGGACACTTGGGTGATTATATGGCTAATGTTAAAAGTGAACTTAAACTTATTAGTAAACATGCTTCTATGGTTACCACTCAAGTAGAACAAGTACTTAAAGCTCAAAATGATTTGCTCAATGAATTGAATAGTAAAGATAATGATTATGTTGTTAGAGTGGTACTAGAACTGGTAGAATGACTCAGGAACCTTTGTATCATGAAGGCCACCCTAAGAGAATTGAGCAAGATTCTCAGAGAAATAATATAGATGCACCTAGTTCTTCTAAAAAGAAGAAAAAGAAAAATTATAGGACTTTGCATGCTTCTAGTGATCCTATTGTTGAAACACCTGAGAATCCAAATGATATTTCTATTTCTGATGCTGAAACACAATCTGGTAATTTATAACCCACAAGTATAGGGGATCTCAATAGTTTTCGATAAGTAAGAGTGTCAAACCCAACGAGGAGCTAAAGGTAGAACAAATATTCCCTCAAGTTCTATCGACCACCAATACAACTCTATGCATGCTTGATGTTCGCTTTACCTAGAACAAGTATGAAACTAGAAGTACTTTGTAGGTGTTGTTGGATAGGTTTGCAAGATAATAAAGAGTAATTAAATAAAAGGTAGGGGCTCTTATAAGTAAAGAAGCAATAAAGTAAATATGGCGAGTGTGGAAAAGTGGTAGTAGGACTTGCGAAATTGCCCATAAGCAATTGACTACTTTACTAGACCGATAGCAAGTATTATGTGGGAGAGGCCACTGCTAGCATGTCATCCCTGACTTGGAATTCTATGCACTTATGATTGGAACTATTAGCAAGCATCCGCAACTACTAATGTTCATTAAGGTAAACCCAACCATAGCATTAAGATTATTGGTCCCCCTTCAATCCCGTATGCATCAATTTCTATGCTAGGTTGAAGCTTCTGTCACTCTTGCCCTCCAATACATAGTCCTATCAACATACAACTAACCCTAGGGTGTGATCCACGTGCGCAATCATATGATGGGCACCAAAGGACAGCAACATAACCACAAGCAAATTAAATCAATCATAGCAATTCATCAACCACCGATAGCACAACGAAAATCTACTCAGACATCATAGGATGGCAACACATCATTGGATAATAATATGAAGCATAAAGCACCATGTTCAAGTAGAGGGTACATCGGGTTGCGGGAGAGTGGACCGCTGTAGATAGAGGGGGTAAGGTGATGGAGATGTTGGTGAAGATGGTGGAGGTGTTGGTGTAGATCACGGTGATGATGATGGCCCCCGGTGGCACTCCGGTGCCACAGGAAGCGAGGGGGAGAGAGCCCCCCTCCTTCTTCTTCTTCCTTGACCTCCTCCCTAGATGGGAGAAGGGTTTCCCCTCTGGTCCATGGCCTCCATGGCACAAGAGGGGCGAGAGATGCTAGGGGTGCCCTAACGCGGTATGAGGTGGTACCGGTGAAGGGGGGAAACATCCGGGAAAATATCCCCGGTGTCTCGTGTTTTCGGACAGATGAACTGGAGGGGGAAAGTTGCGAGTTTGATAGGTTAGGGATGTGTGGCGGACGAATGGGTTGCGTATCCGGATTCGTCTCGTTGTTCTGAGCAACTTTCATGTAGAAAATATTTTCATGTGAGCTACGGTTTATTTTATATGATTTTCTAAAGTTTTAAATCATTTTTAGAATTTATTTAATTAATTTAATCCAACATTATCCAGAGTAGTGCACGCTAACATCAGCATGATGTTAGCAGTCAATAGGGGTTGACTTAGTCAAACTGGCAGATGGGTCCCGCTCGTCATTGACTGTTTAG
This sequence comes from Triticum aestivum, assembly GCF_018294505.1. Lineage (NCBI taxonomy): Eukaryota > Viridiplantae > Streptophyta > Magnoliopsida > Poales > Poaceae > Triticum > Triticum aestivum. Next base: position 152,951,253 of record NC_057812.1, read on the forward strand.
TCTAATTAGGGTTTAATTAACTTAACTAACTGATTAGATTAATTAAACATGATTAATTAACTTAATTAATTAATTATTTTATTTATTTAATTCTCTCTTTTTTTTCATCTTTTTATCGTTTAGGGGCTGGGGCCCCACCTGTCATTTGGCCAAAGGGCCACAGTGGGTCGGGCGAATGGGCGGGCGCCCGAACAAGCGCGTGCGTGAGGGGCACAGAGCGCTGGGTGCACCGGGTGCGGCCACGGCAGGCAGGGTGCGGCCCCGGCGCAGTCGGCCGGCAGCGGCGGCCTGGCGCGGTTGTGGGGGCGAGGTAGGGCGTTGGTTCGTGCGCCGGCGTGCGTGCAGGGAAGGGGGAAAGCTATAGGTGGGGCAGGGGACGGCAGGGAGCGAGGCGCCGACTGCGAGCAAGGCAGCGGTAGCAGAGGGCGGTGCCGATGGCATCGCGCAAGGCGGCGCGCCGGCGTGGCCGCGGGGCGGGCACATCGGCAGCAGTGCATGGCGGAGCGGTTCGGCACAGGGACGGCTGGTGCGGTGCGCGCACACTGGAGCCAGGGGAATTGGTGGCTGTGGCGAGGACCTCGCGGGCGCGTGGCCATGCATGGGCAATGTGTGCGGGCAAGGAAAGTAGCGAGGGGGAGGAGCTCACCCCCGATGCAGGGGTACGGGCGGCAAGGGTTGACGAAGTCCGTCGAGCGGGAAGTCGAGGATGCGGTTCCGGCGAACGGCGACGACGAGGCGGCCCTGGGGCATTGGGGATGGCAGCACAGCGGTGAGGTAACGCCGCAGAGGAGGACAGAGGCGCGACGGGGCGGGCATCGGGGACGTCCAGGCCGCCGACGATGAGGGTGGCGGGCCATGGCGCGCGACGGCAACGGGGGGGTCGGGGGCGTCGTTTGCCCCTCGATCCAGATCCACTCAGGGGCGAGGTGGGGAAGACGAGAGGGATCGGGGGATTGGGGGTTGTGGGGGGGTGTGCGCTAGGTCACAGGGGAAGTGGGGAATAAGCGAGGCGGGGTGGGCCGGCCAGGGGGGTTGGTAGTTCTGGTGGGCCAAGCCCCGATGGGGCAGGGGGGATTTCCTTTTCTTTAATTTTGTTTTACTTTTCTTTTTATTTATTTTACCTTTTACTGTTTTGTTTTATCTTAGTTTTATGAATCATAAAAGTTGTACATAAATTAGTATCACTAATTATACCTCTGCCATAATTAACTTGGGAACTTTAAATAAAATAGTTTTCATTTTTTTGATATTTTCAAAGCGTTCAAATAACTGTTATAGCTACTGTTTAAATCATTTTAGAGTATTTAGACATTTTATAAAAGTGTGGTTTCTCCATCGATATTACATACGATTTATTTTTCATACTTAGAACATTTTAGTTTTGACATTTGAAAACTTTTGTTGTTTGCCTTGTTTTTGAATTTGAATTTGAATCGGTTTTGAATCAATGCGAGTTTACCAATAGTAAGCGAGGTGACGTGGCATCATTAACATGGGATTACTGTAGCCTAATTATTCGGGCGTCACAATTCTCCTCCACTACAAGAAATCTCGTCCCGAGATTTAAGAGGTGGGTAAGGGGGAGGTTCTGGCTACGAAATTCTAGCGAGTGTTCCTAGTCTTGGTTGCTCTTCTCGAAGAGTTCGATCCATAGCGTTGATGTATCCTTTCCTATGCATCAATGCATCATGATGAAGTTGTCGTCGTTCCTTCGGGAACTTCACCGTACTTACGAAAGGATAAGAGGGGAAAAACTCTATAAGGACGAATCCTAACAAGATTGAGCATCAGACGGTTAACTCATGGAAGAAGCATAAGTATCTTTCAATTTGAAACTTAAGAAGATATCGAGAGCAAAGTAAGAAGGTACCATGAGAAGTTTCAAACGGATAGGCAATCGTTCGATGCCTAATCAAAAGGTGAAAGGGTTTCAGGGCAACAAGGATAGGTATTGCGCCTCATACCAGATTAGATCATTAGACAGGTGTTCCGTGAATTACTTACGAAGTCAAGCGTGAGGAACAACCTTGGGAACAGGTGGTGTACAGGAGAGTTAGGTTTCGATCCTGTGGAACTGTGGGTTATGGGCCCACCATGTGAGATAAAAGTAGGAGTGGTGACATCTTGCATGGTCATGATAGCAAGGCATGTCAGTGGGTAGCCTTCCAGTTACGTCGGCAACAGCGTCGGTACCAAGGGCGAGGGATGAAGAGAACCATCTTCCTGCTCGTTGAACGAGGTAGACCAATAGGCAAAGTTCTCGTCCATCGGTGGTTACCGGAATGTCAACAACAATAGTAACAGGGTCTTACTGACAGAGTTGTACACTGAGGTGCTTATAAAAGCAGTGATGTATTACTTCTTAGAACATATAGATCACAAGAAAGGTTAAACAAAACAATGGAAAGGAAAATATGATTATCAAATTAAACAGAACAATGGAAAGGATAATGTGTTTAAACACATGTTTCAAGGGTATATCCTTCCCAAAAACAAGCAGAGCATGATATCCATGATAGGATATAATGTAGAAAATTCTTTAGGTAAGGGGAGAGAAATTTCATGACATTACCCATACAACGGTGTTTGGATAATTGAGCAGGAAACATTTAACATTGGGCTTCAAATGTTCTTGCTGAAAATTGGAGTACCACAGACATGCCTCGAGATAGCATTGACATGGTCATTGGGTAAAGATCAGACTTTGGATTCACAAAGGATCCATCAGGAACAACTTATAGAATAAGTCTTACAATTTCCTCATGGAATAAATGGCTAAACTTGCTAAAAAAGGAAGACTATAACAATGGGTCCTTTGGCCAGGGGTGCTAAGCAAAGACACCACCTTACTGGGTTATGTAGAGACCAATGTTATAACTCTTGGAAAATGTTCCAACCATCATAACTGACCGAGTTTTAGATATGATTGGTGTCAGGATACCTCAGACTCAGGATGCCTAAGAAGAAAAGGTGCAACACAATTTGACGAGATGACTTAGTAAGTTTCTCGGGAAATGAACTATGGAAGCGAGTTCCAAAATAAGAGTTCATCGTTAAACCAAGGAGAGGATGAGGAGGTGGCTGATGGTCTCAGCGACAATTCATCGAGATTATCAAAAGATGATTTCCACAATTATGTGAACAAGGAGATAACATTAGTGAGATCAAACGATATAATGATGTATGTTCGATGAAAACATACACAATTGAACTATGATAGAAAGGTGCGCCCGGAAATCTGGACTAAGTAGCATGATCAATGTTCGAATGATGATTCAATAAGAAATAGACTTAGAATGGAGCTATCGACCATTAACGTCAAAGCAATAGTGTTGCTAGAAGTTTTGAAATTACACATCACAGACCATTTGTCGGTATTCCGGTTAGAAACATCACGGGGACCAAGAAAGGGAAGGTGATGGTAATAAATATCACTTGCATCAAGAATTCTTAAGGGGTGGTGAAATTCTCACGACATTCTTGACATAAAAGACAGTGGTACCCAAGGTAGAACATAACATAAGCTGGATAGCAAGGAGCTCCATAACATGATCAAGTTAGTGTCGGAGGGGAGGCAATAATGTTGTCGATGATAACACAGATCATCGAGGGGCAAGGGTGGTATTTCTCATCAAGAATTCAATAGTTATCTTGGAAGAGCTCATAATGTTGATGATGATCAGGACACATTTGTCAAGAGATTTTAAGATGTAATTGATCGGTGATGACATCGAGTCAAATGAATGGTGAAGCGAAAGGTTATTGGAACCAAGGGTATGACAGAAACTCCGAACAATACTTGTTGTCCAAAGCGAAATGATATGATGGGGAAGATCGACATAAGCTTAGCTCATAGTCAAAAATTGTGCTTCGGGATTTAGAACCAGGTAGCACAGATAAAATCAGCACGATAATAATATAGCCGATTAGGCTAGGAATGACTTGAAGGATTATTAAACTCATAAGCAACGAAAATTAATTAGGGTTATCGAACCGGAATGCGGAATCGGTTCACATATCGGTGTTCTCGGTTGACGACAACCCAGAACCCCCCAAAAAAATTGGAATCGGTGAGAAATAATAGTTAATGAAGAAACCATAAGAAATTATGCAGTCTCATGACAATCTCGAGATACCAGGGGGTAATACTCGACGACAGATCAAAGTAGAGGTTGGACTAGGGTAATGCTCTGCAGAATACAAGTGCTCCAAATTGCACGAGAAATGGAATCAAGGAGAAACATGGTCGGAACCATGCCCATAGATACAAGATGAACTTATAACAAGGGGATAATTATTTTCAGAGAAGCTTCCATGATAGGATCTACATCATGTCCATGGGCATGAACACAAAGGTTCAAGGCCGACTCCCACTTCTTCAATGTATAACCTTCCATTCACCTCTCGCTTTTCGAAAATGACATTAGTTGTTAAAAGTTTTACCTAGTGCAATATCAGATAAGTATGACCCGTGAAATCTTTTAGGTTCACACAAATTAAGGAAGGCATAGTTTCAACCCATCAGGGCATAGTAGAACCATATACCACAAACTCCAGGGGTAAATAACTCAAGCTCGATAGTAGAGCATGGTTGGCCAAATCAGAGAATGTTATTTACCAATGGCATTATGTAGCAGGGAAGAATTCACAAGGCGGTTAAATATGAAGGACATTGTCGAATAATAATCCAACAAAGGATCTGACGGTCCATAGTGGAGCTGATGTGAGCATCGGCACACAACCAATTGAAGAAAGAATGCAATGGCCTCGGATTATAGAACATCTGAATAATTCGATGCTTAGGTATCAAAGGAATTATGATTTCCAAAATGAAGGATCATAAGCATATGCTCTGATCAAGGGTGGATAAGTTGATTAGACCTAAGGGTACAATCATCGACAAATAGATTGGTTGAGAACCAGCTCATGTTCCAAAATGACATCTGAGCCGGTAAGATAATTTAAAAGGATCAACTAATGATTGCGAGCATTCGCAACACATTGTATCAACGGACTCAAAATGATAATAAAAAAGGATGATAGTAAGATTACGAGATTTATGGCATTAACCATAACGCAAGTAAGCAAGAATTTCAGGAGCAATAGGCTGGTCAGGATTTTCGAAAGATCGAATGGTATTTCGAAGTCTTTTGTGAAATACATGAATCAACTGGGATGAGCAGATACTCGGTAAGTGCGAGAAATTATCCATATGGCTATTCAGGTGGCAAAGAACTGCTAGGCAGTAGGCACAGGGTATTCTCGGAACAATAGAGAGAATTTTGGGGTATCTTGTAATAACAAGATCAACGAAGAATGATTGTATGAACGACAAGTGTATGACGTTATCCATAAGGATATGTCGGTGGTAGGAAAATGCAAAAGCAATGAGCACAAAGTTTCGGGAGAACATTGGAGAGTATCTTTGGAACCTTCTGGTGAAACAGTCGATCACCTGGAATGAAGGGGCTCTCCGAGGGAAAGTCATCACGAGATCCTAATGTTAGATTTAGTAAAATTCATTTAACCCGAGTAGAAGAGAGTTCAGAGTCCCAGAGTAAGGATTGGGGAGTAAAAGATACTAATACCACCCAGATGGCGACGTGGGCCCGTAAGGCACACATCCATGTTAGTAAAGTTTTTGTAATGTCTAGACTCGACTTCGGCCAAGGAGTGTGGAAGAGGGATTCCTACAGGCAGTCGGCTCTGATACCAACTTGTGACGCCCCCGATTCGATCGTACACTAATCATACACGCAAATGTGTACGATCAAGATCAGGGACTCACGAGAAGATATCACAACACAACTCTACAAATAAAATAGGTCATACAAGCATCATATTACAAGCCAGGGGCCTCGAGGGCTCGAATACAAGAGCTCAATCATAGATGAGTCAGCGGAAGCAACAATATCTGAGTACAGACATAAGTTAAATAAGTTTGCCTTAAGAAGGCTAGCACAAACTGGGATACAGATCAAAAGAGGCGCAGGCCTCCTGCTTGGGATCCTCCTAAACTACTCCTGGTCATCGTCAGCGGGCTGCACGTAGTAATAGGCACCTCCTGAGTAGTAGTAGTCGCCGTCGACAGTGGCGTCTGGCTCCTGGGCTCCAACGTCTGGTCGCAGCAATCGAGTATAGGAAGGGGAAAAAGAGGGAGCAAAGCAATCGTGAGTACTCATCCAAAGTACTAGTAAGCAAGGAGCTACACTACATATGTATGCATTGGTATCAAATGGATTAAGGGTATCATATGTGGACCGAACTGCAGAATGCCGGAATAAGAGGGGGGGTAGCTAGTACTTTCGAAGACTACGCTTTTGGTAACCTCCATCTTGCAGCAGGAGAAGAGAGTAGATGGTAAGTTCACCAAGTAGCATCATGTAGCATAATCCTAACCGATGATCCTCCCCTCGTCGCCCTGTGAGAGAGCGATCACCGGTTGTATCTGGCACTTGGAAGGGTGTGTTTTATTAAGTATCCGATTCTAGTTGTCATAAGGTCAAGGTACAATTCCAAGTCGTCTTGTTACCAAAGATCACGACTATTCGAATAGATTAACTTCCCTGCAGGGGTGCACCACATAACCCAACACGCTCAATCCCATTTGGCCAGACACACTTTCATGGGTCATGCCCGGCCTCGGAAGATCAACACGTCACAGCCCTACCTAGGCACAACAGAGAGGTCAACACGCCGGTCTAAATCCTATGGCACAGGGGTCTGGGCCCATCGCCCATTACACACCTGCACGTTGCGAGGGCGGCCGGAAGCAGACCTAGCCTAGCAGGCGTTCCAGTCCAATCCGGCACGCGCCGCTCAGTTGCTGACGTCACGAAGGCTTCCGCTGATACCACGACATCGAGTGCCCATAACTGTCCACACGTAGATGGTTAGTGCGTATAGGCCAGAGGCTAGACTCAGATCAAATACCAAGATCTCGTTAAATGTGTTATCTTGAAATAACTGCGAACGCCGACCAGGGCCAGGCCCACCTCTCTCCTAGGTGGTCTCAACCTGCCCTGTCGCTTCGCCACAAAGATCCACATAGAGGGCTGTCGGGAAAGTATGTCCTTCCAGCCCCCAATTTGTGAATCAACCGTGGGTACTCCTCGAGCCAACCCGACTTTAGTCATCACATGTATCATGTATAAAGTATATAGTATATACCCGTGATCATCTCCCGAGTGATCACGGCCCGATAGTATAGCATGGCAGATGGACAAGAATGTATGGCCACTGATGATAAACTAGCATCCTATACTAAGCATTAGGATTGCAGGTAAAGGTAACAACAGTAGTAGCAAGGACAGGCTATGTATCAGGATAGGATTAACGGAAAGCAGTAACATGCTACACTACTAATGCAAGCAGTATAGAGGAGAGTAGGCGATATCTGGTGATCAGGGGGGGGCTTGCCTGGTTGCTCTGGCAAGAGAGAGGGGTCGCCAACACCGTAGTCGTACTGGGTTGCAGTGACATCGGTCTCGGTGTCTACCGAGAGAAGAGGGGGGAGAAACAATAAATATTAAGCAAATAGATGCATAGCGATGCATGACATGACAAGTAGCGGTGCTAGGGGTGCCCTAACGCGGTATGAGGTGGTACCGGTGAAGGGGGGAAGCATCCGGGAAAATATCCCCGGTGTCTCACGTTTTCGGACAGATGAACCGGAGGGGGAAATTTGCGAGTTCGATAGGTTAGCGATGTGTGGCGGACGAACGGGCTTCGTATCCGGATTTGTCTCGTTGTTCTAAGCAACTTTCATGTAGAAAGTATTTTCATCTGAGCTACGGTTTATTTTATATGATTTTCTAAAGTTTTAAATCATTTTTAGGATTTATTTAATTAATTTAATCCAACATTATCCAGGATAGTGCATGCTGACGTCAGCATGACGTCAGCAAGACGTCAGCAGTCAATAGGGGTTGACTTAGTCAAACTGACAGATGGGTCCCGCTCGTCATTGACTGTTTAGTCTAATTAGGGTTTAATTAACTTAACTAACTGATTAGATTAATTAACTTAATTAATTAATTAATTTAATTATTTATTTGTTTATTTATTTAATTCTCTCTCTTTTTCTTTTTTTTTCTTTTTAATGTTCAGGGGCTGGGGCACCACCTCTCATTTGGCCAAAGGGCCACAGTGGGTTGGGCGAATGGGCAGGCGCCCGAACGAGCACGTGCCCGAGGGGCACGGAGCGCTGGGTGCACCGGGTGCGGCCCCGGCAGGCAGGGCGCGGCCCTGGCGTAGCCGGCCGGCAGCGGCAGCCTGGCGCGGTTATGGGGGCGAGGTATGGCGCTGGTTCGTGCGCCGACGTGCGTGCAGGGGAGGGGGAAAGCTACAGGCGGGGCAGGGGACGGCAAGGAGCGAGGCGCCGACTACAAGCAAGGCGGCGGTAGCAGAGGGCGGGGCCGATGGCATCACGCAGGGCGGCGCGCCGGCGTGGCCGCGGGGCGGGCGCATCAGCAGCAGTGCACGGCGGAGCGGTTCGGCACGGGGACGGCTGGTGCGGTGCGCGCACGCTAGAGCCATGGGAATTGGTGGCCGCGGCGAGGACCACGCGGGCGCGTGGCCATGCATGGGCGACGTGTGCGGGCAAGGAAAGTAGCGAGGGAGAGGAGCTCACCCCCGATGCAGGGGTACGGGCAGCAAGGGTTGACGGAGTCTGTCGAGGGGGAGGTCGAGGACGCGGTTCCGGCGAACGGCGACGACGAGGCGGCCCTGGGGCGTTGGGGATGGCAGCACGACGCTGAGGTAACGCCGTAGAGGAGGACGAAGGCGCGATGGGGCGGGCATCAGGCGACGTCCAGGCTGCCGGCGACGAGGGCGGCGGGCTATGGCGCGCGACGGCAGCGGGGGGGTCGGGGGCATCAGTTGCCCCCCGATCCAGATCCACTCAGGGGCGGGGTGGGGAAGACGAGAGGGACCGGGGGAGTGGGGGGTTGTGGGGGGGTGTGCGCTAGGTCACAGGGGAAGTGGGGAATAAGGGAGGCGGGGTGGGCCGGCCAGGGGGGCTGGTAGTTCTGGTGGGCCAAGCCCCGATGGGGCAGGGGGGATTTCCTTTTCTTTAATTTTGTTTTACTTTACTTTTTATTTATTTTACCTTTTACTGTTTTGTTTTATCTTAGTTTTATGAATCATAAAAGTTGTACATAAATTAGTATCACTAATTATACCTCTGCCATAATTAACTTGGGAACTTTAAATAAAATAGTTTTTATTTTTTTATATTTTCAAAGCGTTCAAATAACTGTTATAGCTACTGTTTAAGTCATTTTAGAGTATTTAGACATTTTATAAAAGTGTGGTTTCTCCATCGATATTACATACGATTTATTTTTCATATTTAGAACATTTTAGTTTTGACATTTGAAATTTTTTGTTGTTTGCCTTGTTTTTAAATTTGAATTTGAATCGGTTTTGAATCAACGCGAGTTTACCAATAGTAAGCGAGGTGACGTGGCATCATTAACGTGGGATTACTGTAGCCTAATTTTCCGGGCGTCACAAGGATATGGCTCTATATGAATGCCTTCGGCGGTGTACCGGGATATGCAATGATCTAGCGTAGCAATGACATCAAAAAACGGACAAGCCATGAAAACATCATGCTAGCTATCTTACGATCATGCAAAGCAATATGACAATGAATGCTCAAGTCATGTATATGATGATGAAAGTTGCATGGCAATATATCTCGGAATGGCTATGAAAATGCTATGATAGGTAGGTATGGTGGCTGTTTTGAGGAAGATATATGATGGGTTTAAGGTACCGGCAAAAGTTGCACGGTACTAGAGAGTCTAGCAATGGTGGAAGGGTGAGAGTGCGTATAATCCATGGACTCAACATTAGTCATAAAGAACTCACATACTTATTGCAAAAGTTTATTAGTCATCGAAACAAAGTACTACGCGCATGCTCCTAGGGGGATAGATTGGTAGGAAAAGACCATCGCTCGTCCCCGACCGCTACTCATAAGGAAGACAATCAATAAATACCTCATGCTCCAACTTCGTTACATAACGGTTCACCATACGTGCATGCTACGGGAATCACAAACCTCAACACAAGTATTTATACAATTCACAACCACCCACTATCATGACTCTAATATCACCATCTTTATATCGCAAAACTATTGCAAGGAATCAAACATATCATATTCAGTGATCTACAAGTTTTATGTAGTATTTTATGACTAACCATGTGAATGACCAATTCATGTCATCTCTCCAAATAGATATAAGTGAAGTAAGAGAGTTTAATTCTTTCTACAAAAGATATGCCCACACTCTAACAAATATAAGTGAAGCAAAAGAGCATTCTACAAATGGCGGTTGTCTATGTAAAGAAAAACAGGCAATCCAAACTTCAATAGATATAAGTGAAGCACATGAAGCATTCTATAAAGCCATACTCCAAAGATATAAGTGAAGTGCATAGAGCATTCTATAAATCAACCAAGGACTATCCCATACCAGCATGGTGCATAAAAGAAAAATGAAAACTAAATGCAAAAGACACTCCAAGATTGCACAGATCGCATGAACAAAACGAATCCGAAAACATACCGATACTTGTTGAAGAAAGAGGGGATGCCTTCCGGGGCATCCCCAAGCTTAGACGCTTGAGTCTTCTTGAATATTTACTTGGGGTGCCTCGGGCATCCCCAAGCTTGATCTCTTGCCTCTCTTCCTTCTTCTCACATTGAGACCTTCTCGATCATCAAACACTTCATCCACACAAAACTTCAACAGAAAACTCGGTAAGATCCGTTAGTATAATAAAGCAAATCACTACTCTAAGTACTGTCGCAAACCAATTCATATTTTGTTTTTGCATTGTGTCTACTGTAATATAACTTTTTCATGGCTTAATCCACTAATATAAATTGATAGTTTCATCAAAACAAGCAAACTATGCATCAAAAACAGAATCTGTCTAAAACAGAACAGTCTGTAATAATTTGAACATTCACCATACTTCTGATACTTGAAAAATTCTACCAAAATTAGGAAAAATAAAAAATTTGTATAGTAATACAGTGCAAAAATAATCAGAACCATTTGACGTTCCAGCTAAAAATGTAAAATGGCGCACTACAGCCAAAGTTTTTGTCCTGCACCGTACAAACCGTCAAGCAAATGTAAACATCCTAAAGGCAAACCTTGACACATTATTTTTATTTTTGAATGTTATAGAAGCAAAAAACAGAAATAAATGACTCTCTAAAACTTCCGGGTTGTCTCCCTGGCAGCGCTTTCTTTAAAGCCATTAAGCTAGGCATATAGTGCTCAAGTAGTGAATCCACCCGGATCCCAAGGTATATCAAAGCCAATTTTAATTAGCAATGATTTGTAATTTGGTGATGAGCATAAGGTAACATATATCATGTAATTATGAAGTCTAACTCTCTTCCTATGCATCGGCATGTCATAAAAGAACAATTCAAGCACACAAAGTAAAGGCCAATGCATAATATAAATAGTTTCTTGCAATTCTATCATATTGGAAACATAGAGAGGTGGAGATATAGTTCCTCTCTCATAATAATTGCAAGTAGAAGCAGCAAGCACATGCATATTATATTCATCAAAATCATCATGTGCAACGGTAAAAGGCAACCCATTAATATAATCCTTAATAAGAGCAAAGTTCTCCGATATAGTGTAGTTGGGAGAATTCAAAAGGATAATAGGACTATCATGTGTGGGTGCAATAGCAACAATTTCATGTTTAACATAAGGAACTATAGCAAGTTCATCTCCATAAGCATAATTCATATTGGCATCTTGATCACAAGCATAGCAAGCATCATCAAAAAGGGATATTTCAAAAGAATCAATGGGATCATAACAATCACTATAGCAATCATCCTCCGGTAAGCATGAAGGGAAATTAAACAATGTATGAGTTTAAGAGTTACTCTCATTAGAAGGTGGGCACGGGTAGCTAATCTGCTCTTCCTCCTTTTGTTCTTCGCTCTCCTCATCATCTTTTTCATCCAATGAGCTCACAGTTTCATCAATTTCTTCTTCCATAGACTCCTGCAAAATATTAGTCTCTTCTTGGACAGCGGAGACTTTCTCAATAAGCGCATTAATATAGGAATTATATTCATAATTATCATAGCAATATTTTAAGATAGCTAAATTTTCAGGCCTATAAACATCATCATCATAAGCTTCATGCTTTTCAAACAAAGATTCAATTTCATAAGCACCCTTAAAAGCAACAAATTCTTCTATTTGTTCCACATCATAGTAATCATATATACCATTAGCATAAGAAGCTAAGGTTTCATTATCATTAAATTCACATGAAAAGGGAAGGTGTGGAGCCTTCACCTTAGAGCAACAAGTACAATCATATCTCAAGCATAGTTGCCTAGCATACCAATTCAATATATGAATTTGATCCCATAACAGTTTCCCTTTTTGTGTCAAGCGGTAATCCCTAAAGTATTCACGTTGATCCAACGTTACTCCTATTACATAATTGAATGGGGTTTCCTCAGGATTATTAAAGTAGTACATAATATTTTTCACATAACCAGGATCGAGGGTTTTAGGAGGTTCCCCATCTCCATGAGTAGCAAGTACACCTAAGTTTTTTGGTATTTCGTGTTCCACATCCATAACTAAAGATAAAGAACAACTAAGAACAACAAATAAAAATTACTTAGTGATAAAGCAAACAAGCACACACGAGAATACTCACCCCATGCTATGACTCCCCGGCAAAGGTGCCAGAAAAAGGTCTTGATAACCCACAAGTATAGGGGATCGCAACAGTTTTTGATAAGTAAGAGTGTCGAACCCAACAAGGAGCTAAAGGTAGAACAAATATTCCCTCAAGTTCTATCGACCATCGATACAACTCTACGCACGCTTGACGTTCGCTTTACCTAGAACAAGTATGAAACTAGAAGTACTTTGTAGGTGTTGTTGGATAGGTTTGCAAGATAATAAAGAGTAATTAAATAAAAGGTAGGGGCTGTTATTGTTGGGGAACGTTGCAGAAAACAAAAAATTTCCTACGGTTTCACCAAGATCCATCTATGAGTTCATCTAGCAACGAGTGATTGGATTGCATCTACATACCTTTGTAGATCACGTGCGGAAGCGTTCAAAGTACGGGGATGAGGAAGTCATACTCGACGTGATCCAAATCACCGGAGATCCTAGCGCCGAACGGACGGCACCTCCGCGTTCAACACACGTACGGTCAGCGTAACGTCTCCTTCTTCTTGATCCAGCAAGGGGGAAGGAGAGGTTGAGGGAGATGGCTCCAGCAGCAGCACGACGGCGTGGTGGTGATGGAGCTGCAGTACTCCAGCAGGGCTTCGCTAAGCACTATGGAGGAGGAGGATGTGTTGGAGAGGGAGAGGGAGGCACCAAAGGCGTGTTGTGAGAGGCCCTCCTTTCCCCACTATATATAGGGAGTCCAAGGGGGGGGCGCCGGCCCTAGGATATCCAATCTCCTAGGGGGTGCGGCCAAGGGAGGAATCCCTCCTCCCCAAGGCACCTAGGAGGTGCCTTCCCCCTTTGGGACTCTTCCCTTCCTTGAACCCTAGGCGCATGGGCCTCTTGGGGCTGGTGCCCTTGGCCCATATAGGCCAAGGCGCACCCCCTACAGCCCATGTGCCCCCCGGGGCAGGTGGCCCCACCCGGTGGACCCCCGGGACCCTTCCGGTGGTCCCGGTACAATACCGGTGACCCCGAAACTTGTCCCGATGCCCGAAATAGCACTTCCTATATATAATTCTTTACCTCCGGACCATTCTGGAACTCCTCGTGACGTCCGGGATCTCATCCGGGACTCCGAACAACATTCGGGTTACTGCATATACATATCCCTACAACCCTAGCGTCACCGAACCTTAAGTGTGTAGACCCTACGGGTTCGGGAGACATGTAGACATGACCGAGACGACTCTCCGGCCAATAACCAACAGCGGGATCTGGATACCCATGTTGGCTCCCACATGCTCCTCGATGATCTCATCGGATGAACCACGATGTCGAGGATTCAAGCAACCCCGCATACAATTCCCTTCGTCAATCGGTATGTTACTTGCCCGAGATCCGATCGTCGGTATCCCAATACCTCGTTCAATCTCGTTACCGGCAAGTCACTTTACTCGTACCGTAATGCATGATCCCGTGACCAGACACTTGGTCACTTTGAGCTCATTATGATGATGCATTACCGAGTGGGCCCAGTGATACCTCTCCGTCATACGGAGTGACAAATCCCAGTCTTGATCCGTGTCAACCCAACAGACACTTTCGGAGATACCCGTAGTATACCTTTATAGTCACCCAGTTACGTTGTGACGTTTGGTACACCCAAAGCACTCCTACGGTATCCGGGAGTTACACGATCTCATGGTCTAAGGAAAAGATACTTGACATTGGAAAACTCTAGCAAACGAACTATACGATCTTATGCTATGTTTAGGATTGGGTCTTGTCCATCACATCATTCTCCTAATGATGTGATCTCGTTATCAATGACATCCAATGTCCATAGTCAGGAAACCATGACTATCTGTTGATCAACGAGCTAGTCAACTAGAGGCTTACTAGGGACATGTTGGTGTCTATTATTCACACATGTATTACGATTTCCGGATAACACAATTATAGCATGAATAAAGACAATTATCATGAACAAGGAAATATAATAATAATGCTTTTATTATTGCCTCTAGGGCATATTTCCAACAGTCTCCCACTTGCACTAGAGTCAATAATCTAGTTACATGTGATGAATCGAACACCCATGGAATTCTGGTGTTGATCATGTTTTGCTCTAGGGAGAGGTTTAGTCAACGGATCTGCTATATTCAGGTCCGTATGTACTTTACAAATATCTATGTCTCCATCTTGAACATTTTCACGAATGGAGTTGAAGCGACGCTTGATGTGCCTCGTCTTCTTGTGAAACCTGGGCTCCTTGGCAAGTGCAATAGCTCCAGTGTTGTCACAGAAGAGTTTGATTGGCCCCGACGCATTGGGTATGACTCCTAGGTCGGTGATGAACTCCTTCACCCAAATTGCTTCATGTGCTGCCTCCGAGGCTGCCATGTACTCCGCTTCACATGTAGATCCCGCCACGACGCTCTGCTTGCAACTGCACCAGCTTACTGCCCCACCATTCAAAATATACACGTATCCGGTTTGTGACTTAGAGTCATCCAGATCTGTGTCGAAGCTAGCGTCGACGTAACCTTTTACGACGAGCTCTTCGTCACCTCCATAAACGAGAAACATTTCCTTAGTCCTTTTCAGGTACTTCAGGATATTCTTGACCGCTGTCCAGTGTTCCTTGCCGGGATTACTTTGGTACCTACCTACCAAACTTACGGCAAGGTTTACATCAGGTCTGGTACACAGCATGGCATACATAATAGAACCTATGGCTGAGGCATAGGGGATGACACTCATCTCTTCTATATCTTCTGCCGTGGTCGGACATTGAGCTGAGCTCAATTTCACACCTTGCAACACAGGCAAGAACCCCTTCTTAGACTGATCCATATTGAACTTCTTCAATATCTTATCAAGGTATGTGCTTTGTGAAAGACCTATGAGGCGTCTTGATCTATCTCTGTAGATCTTGATGCCTAATATATAAGCAGCTTCTCCAAGGTCCTTCATTGAAAAACTTTTATTCAAGTAGGCCTTAATGCTGTCCAAGAGTTCTATATCATTTCCCATCAAAAGTATGTCATCTACATATAATATGAGAAATGCTACAGAGCTCCCACTCACTTTCTTGTAAACGCAGGCTTCTCCATAAGTCTGCGTAAACCCAAACGCTTTGATCATCTCATCAAAGCGAATGTTCCAACTCCGAGATGCTTGCACCAGCCCATAAATCGAGCGTTGGAGCTTGCACACCTTGTCAGCATTCTTAGGATCGACAAAACCTTCCGGCTGCATCATATACAATTCTTCCTTAAGGAAACCATTAAGGAATGCCGTTTTGACGTCCATTTGCCATATTTCATAATCATAGAATGCGGCAATTGCTAACATGATTCGGACGGACTTTAGCTTCGCTACCGGTGAGAAAGTCTCATCGTAGTCAACCCCTTGAACTTGTCGATAACCCTTAGCGACAAGCCGAGCTTTATAGATGGTCACATTACCATCCGCGTCTGTCTTCTTCTTAAAGATCCATTTATTTTCTATGGCTCGCCGCTCAACGGGCAAGTCAGTCAAAGTCCATACTTCGTTTTCATACATGGATCCTATCTCGGATTTCATGGCTTCTAGCCATTTGTCGGAATCCGGGCCCGCCATCGCTTCTTCATAGTTCGAAGGTTCACCGTTGTCTAACAACATGATTTCCAAGACAGGGTTGCCGTACCACTCTGGTGCGGAACGTGTCCTTGTGGACCTTCGAATTTCAGTAGGAGCTTGATCAGAAGTATCTTGATCATCATCATTAACTTCCTCTCTGTCGGTGCAGGCACCTCAGAAACATTTTCTTGAGTTGCGCCATTTTCCGGTTCAAGAGGTAATACTTCATCAAGGTCTACTTTCCTCCCACTTACTTCTTTCGAGAGAAACTCTTTCTCTAGAAAGGACCCATTCTTGGCAACAAAGATCTTGCCTTCGGATCTGAGGTAGAAGGTATACCCAATAGTTTCTTTAGGGTATCCTATGAAGACGCATTTTTCCGATTTGGGTTCGAGCTTTTCAGGTTGAAGTTTCTTGACATAAGCATCGCATCCCCAAACTTTTAGAAACGACAGCTTAGGTTTCTTCCCAAACCATAATTCATACGGTGTCGTCTCAACGGATTTCGACGGAGCCCTATTTAAAGTGAATGCGGCAGTCTCTAAAGCATAGCCCCAAAAAGATAGCGGTAAATCGGCAAGAGACATCATAGATCGCACCATATCTAATAGAGTGCGATTACGACGTTCGGACACACCATTACGCTGAGGTGTTCCAGGCGGCGTGAGTTGTGAAACTATTCCACATTTTCTTAAGTGTGTGCCAAACTCGTGACTCAAGTATTCTCCTCCACGATCTGATCGCAGGAACTTGATTTTCCTGTCACGTTGATTCTCAACCTCACTCTGAAATTCCTTGAACTTTTCAAAGGTCTCAGACTTGTGTTTCATTAAGTAGACATACCCATATCTACTCAAGTCATCAGTGAGGGTGAGAACATAACGATAGCCACCGCGAGCCTCAACGCTCATTGGACCGCACACATCAGTATGTATGATTTCCAATAAGTTGGTTGCTCGCTCCATTGTTCCTGAGAACGGAGTCTTGGTCATTTTACCCATGAGGCATGGTTCGCACGTGTCAAATGATTCGTAATCAAGAGACTCTAAAAGTCCATCTGCATGGAGCTTCTTCATGCGTTTGACACCTATGTGACCAAGGCGGCAGTGCCACAAGTATGTGGGACTATCATTATCAATCTTACATCTTTTGGTATTCACACTATGAATATGTGTAGCATTACGCTCGAGATTCATTAAGAATAAACCATTCACCATCGGAGCATGACCATAAAACATATCTCTCATATAAATAGAACAACCATTATTCTCGGATTTAAATGAGTAGCCATCTCGTATTAAACGAGATCCTGATACAATGTTCATGCTCAAACTTGGCACTAAATAACAATTATTGAGGTTCAAAACTAATCCCGTAGGTAAATGTAGAGGTAGCGTGCCGACGGCGATCACATCGACCTTGGAACCATTCCCGACGCGCATCGTCACCTCGTCCTTCGCCAGTCTCCGCTTATTCCGCAGCTCCTGCTTTGAGTTACAAATGTGAGCAACTGCACCGGTATCAAATACCCAGGAGCTACTACGAGTACTGGTAAGGTACACATCAATTACATGTATATCACATATACCTTTCGTTTTGCCGGCCTTCTTGTCCGCTAAGTATTTGGGGCAGTTCCGCTTCCAGTGACCACTTTCCTTGCAATAAAAGCACTCAGTCTCGGGCTTGGGTCCATTCTTTGGCTTCTTCCCGGCAGCTTGCTTGCCGGGCGCGGCAACTCCCTTGCCGTCCTTCTTGAAGGCTTTCTTACCCTTGCCCTTCTTGAACTTAGTGGTTTTATTCACCATCAACACTTGATGTTCCTTTTTGACTTCTACCTCTGCTGATTTCAGCATTGCAAATACTTCAGGAATGGTCTTTTCCATCCCCTGCATATTGAAGTTCATCACAAAGCTCTTGTAGCTCGGTGGAAGCGACTGAAGGATTCTGTCAATGACCGCGTCATCCGGGAGATTAACTCCCAGCTGAGTCAAGCGGTTATGCAACCCAGACATAGTGAGTATGTGCTCACTGACAGAACTGTTTTCCTCCATCTTACAGCTGAAGAACTTGTCGGAGACTTCATATCTCTCGACCCGGGCATGAGCTTGGAAAACCATTTTCAGCTCTTCGAACATCTCATATGCTCCGTGTCTCTCAAAACGCTTTTGGAGCCCCGGCTCTAAGCTGTAAAGCATGCCGCACTGAACGAGGGAGTAGTCATCGGTACGTGCCTGCCAAGCGTTCATAACGTCTTGTTCTGCAGGGAGAACAGGTGCGTCACCCAGCGGTGCTTGTAGGACATAATCTTTCTTGGCAGCTATGAGGATGATCCTCAGGTTCCGGACCCAGTCCGTGTAGTTGCTGCCATCGTCTTTCAGCTTGGTTTTCTCTAGGAACGCGTTGAAGTTGAGGACTACGTTGGCCATTTGATCTACAAGACATATTGTAAATATTTTAGACTAAGTTCATGATAATTAAGTTCATCTAATCAAATTATTCAATGAACTCCCACTTAGATAGACATCCCTCCTGTAATCTAAGTATAACATGATCCGAGTTAACTAGGCCGTGTCCGATCATCACGTGAGACGGACTAGTCAACATCGGTGAACATCTTCATGTTGATCGTATCTTCTATACGACTCATGCTCGACCTTTCGGTCTTCTGTGTTCCGAGGCCATGTCTGTACATGCTAGGCTCGTCAAGTCAACCTAAGTGTTTGCATGTGTAAATCTGTCTTACACCCGTTGTATGTGAACGTTGGAATCTATCACACCCGATCATCACGTGGTGCTTCGAAACAACAAACTGTCGCAACGGTGCACAGTTAGGGGGAACACTTTCTTGAAATTATTATGAGGGATCATCTTATTTACTACCGTCGTTCTAAGCAAACAAGATGCAAAAACATGATAAACATCACATGCAATCAAATAATAATAGTGACATGATATGGCCAATATCACATAGCTCCTTTGATCTCCATCTTGGAGCTCCATGATCATCTTGTCACCGGCATGACACCATGATCTCCATCATCGTGTCTCCATGAAGTTGCTCGCCAACTATTACTTCTACTACTATGGCTAACGCGTTTAGCAATAAAGTAAAGTAATTTACATGGCGTTTCTCAATGACACGCAGGTCATACAAAAAATAAAGACAACTCCTATGGCTCCTGCCGGTTGTCATACTCATCGACATGCAAGTCGTGATTCCTATTACAATAGCATGAACATCTCATACATCACATATATATCATTCATCATTCATCACAACTTTGGCCATATCATATCACAAAGCACTTGCTGCAAAAACAAGTTAGACGTCCTCTAATTGTTGTTGCAAGTTTTACGTGGCTGAAATAGGGTTCTAGCAAGAACGTTTTCTTACCTACGTGAAAGCCACAACGTGATTTGTCAACTTCTATTTACCCTTCATAAGGACCCTTTTCATCGAATCCGCTCCAACTAAAGTGGGAGAGACAGACACCCGCCAGCCACCTTATGCAACTTGTGCATGTTAGTCGGTGGAACCGGTCTCACGTAAGCGTACGTGTAAGGTTGGTCCGGGCCGCTTCATCCCACAATACCGTTGAAGCAAGATAAGACTAGTAGCGGCAAGAAAGTTGACAACATCAACGCCCACAACAAATTGTGTTCTACTCGTGCAAGAGAACTACGCATAGACCTAGCTCATGATGCCACTGTTGGGGAACGTTGCAGAAAACAAAAAATTTCCTACGGTTTCACCAAGATCCATCTATGAGTTCATCTAGCAACGAGTGATTGGATTGCATCTACATACCTTTGTAGATCACGTGCGGAAGCGTTCAAAGAACGGGGATGAGGAAGTCGTACTCGACGTGATCCAAATCACCGGAGATCCTAGCGCCGAACGGACGGCACCTCCGCGTTCAACACACGTACGGTCAGCGTAACGTCTCCTTCTTCTTGATCCAGCAAGGGGGAAGGAGAGGTTGAGGGAGATGGCTCCAGCAGCAGCACGACGGCGTGGTGGTGATGGAGCTGCAGTACTCCGGCAGGGCTTCGCTAAGCACTATGGAGGAGGAGGATGTGTTGGAGAGGGAGAGGGAGGCACCAAAGGCGTGTTGTGAGAGGCCCTCCTTTCCCCACTATATATAGGGAGTCCAAGGGGGGGGCGGCCCTAGGAGATCCAATCTCCTAGGGGGGTGCGGCCAAGGGAGGAATCCCTCCTCCCCAAGGCACCTAGGAGGTGCCTTCCCCCTTTGGGACTCTTCCCTTCCTTGAACCCTAGGCGCATGGGCCTCTTGGGGCTGGTGCCCTTGGCCCATATAGGCCAAGGCGCACCCCCTACAGCCCATGTGGCCCCCCGGGGCAGGTGGCCCCACCCGGTGGACCCCCGGGACCCTTCCGGTGGTCCCGGTACAATACCGGTGACCCCGAAACTTGTCCCGATGCCCGAAATAGCACTTCCTATATATAATTCTTTACCTCCGGACCATTCCGGAACTCCTCGTGACGTCCGGGATCTCATCCGGGACTCCGAACAACATTCGGGTTACTGCATATACATATCCCTACAACCCTAGCGTCACCGAACCTTAAGTGTGTAGACCCTACGGGTTCGGGAGACATGTAGACATGACCGAGACGACTCTCCGGCCAATAACCAACAGCGGGATCTGGATACCCATGTTGGCTCCCACATGCTCCTCGATGATCTCATCGGATGAACCACGATGTCGAGGATTCAAGCAACCCCGCATACAATTCCCTTCGTCAATCGGTATGTTACTTGCCCGAGATCCGATCGTCGGTATCCCAATACCTCGTTCAATCTCGTTACCGGCAAGTCACTTTACTCGTACCGTAATGCATGATCCCGTGACCAGACACTTGGTCACTTTGAGCTCATTATGATGATGCATTACCGAGTGGGCCCAGTGATACCTCTCCGTCATACGGAGTGACAAATCCCAGTCTTGATCCGTGTCAACCCAACAGACACTTTCGGAGATACCCGTAGTATACCTTTATAGTCACCCAGTTACGTTGTGACGTTTGGTACACCCAAAGCACTCCTACGGTATCCGGGAGTTACACGATCTCATGGTCTAAGGAAAGATACCTGACATTGGAAAACTCTAGCAAACGAACTATACGATCTTATACTATGTTTAGGATTGGGTCTTGTCCATCACATCATTCTCCTAATGATGTGATCTCGTTATCAATGACATCTAATGTCCATAGTCAGGAAACCATGACTATCTGTTGATCAACGAGCTAGTCAACTAGAGGCTTACTAGGGACATGTTGGTGTCTATTATTCACACATGTATTACGATTTTCGGATAACACAATTATAGCATGAATAAAGACAATTATCATGAACAAGGAAATATAATAATAATGCTTTTATTATTGCCTCTAGGGCATATTTCCAACAGTTATAAGTAAAGAAGCAATAAAGTAAATATAGCGAGTGTGGAAAAGTGGTGGTAGGAGTTGTGAAATTGCCCCTAAGCAATTGACTACTTTACTAGACCGATAGCAAGTATTATGTGGGAGAGGCCACTGCTAGCATGTCATCCCTGACTTGGAATTCTGTGCACTTATGATTGGAACTATTAGCAAGAATCCGCAACTACTAATGTTCATTAAGGTAAAACCCAACCATAGCATTAAGATATATTGGCCCCCCTTCAATCCCGTATGCATCAATTTCTATGCTAGGTTGAAGCTTCTGTCACTCTTGCCCTCCAATACATAGTCCTATGAACATACAACTAACCCTAGGGTGTGATCCACGTGCCTAATCATATGATGGGCACCAAAGGACAGCAACATAACCACAAGCAAATTAAATCAATCATAGCAATTCATCAACCACCGATAGCACAACGAAAATCTAGTCAGACATCATAGGATGGCAACACATCATTGGATAATAATATGAAGCATAAAGCACCATGTTCAAGTAGAGGGTACAGAGGGTTGCGGGAGAGTGGACCGCTGTAGATAGAGGGGGAAGGTGATGGAGATGTTGGTGAAGATGGCGGAGGTGTTGGTGTAGATCGCGGTGATGATGATGGCCCCCGGTGGCACTCCGGTGCCACCGGAAGCGAGGGGGAGAGAGCCTCCCTCCTTCTTCTTCTTCCTTGACCTCCTCCCTAGATGGGAGAAGGGTTTCCCCTCTGGTCCATGGCCTCCATGGCACGGGAGGGGCGAGAGCCCCTCCGAGATTGGATCTGTCTCTCTGTCTCTCTCTGTTTCTGCGTTCCTAGATTCTTCCCTTTCACCATTTCTTATATTCCCGGAGATCCGTAGTTCCGATTGGGCTGAAATTTTAACACAATCTCTATCCGGAAATTAGCTTTCTTGCGGCGAAAGAAGGGCACCAACCGCCTTACGGGTGGCCCACGAGGGTCAGGGGCGCGCCCAGGGGGCAGGCCCGCCCCCTTGCCTCGTGGCCACCTCGGTCACCGTCTCGCGTGGATTTTTCTTCCCAAAAATCATATATATTCCAAAAAAATCTAAGGCGGTTTTTATCCCGTTTGGACTCCATTTGATATGGATATTCCGCGAAACAAAAAACATGCAACAAACAGGAACTAGCACTGGGCACTGGATCAATATGTTAGTCCCAAAAATAGTATAAAAAGTTGCCAAAAGTATATGAAAGTTCAATAATATTGGCATGGAACAATCAAGAATTATAGATACGACGGAGACGTATCAGTAATGAACCTGAAACTAGTGATAATGTTAATGATAATGTTCATGATGATGCTCAACCTAGTAATGATAATGACATAGAAATTGAACCTGCTGTTGATCTTGATAACCCACAATCAAAGAATCAATGTTATGATAAGAAAGACTTTGTTTCTAGGAAACATGGTAAAGAAAGAGAGCCTTGAGTTCAGAAACCCATGCCTTTTCCTCCAAACCATCCAAGAAAAAGGATGATGAGGATTTTGAGCACTTTGCTGAAATGATTAGACCTATCTTTTGGCGTATGCGATTAACTGATATGCTCAAAACCAATCCTTACGCTAAGTACATGAAATATACTATTACAAATAAAAGAAAGATACAGGAAGCTAAAATTTCCACCATGCTTGCTAATTATAATTTTAAGGGTGGAATACCAACGAAACTTGGAGATCCAGGAGTACCCACTATACCATGCTCCATTAAAAGAAATTATGTTAAAACTGCTTTATGTGATCTTCGAGCCAGTGTTAGTGTTATGCCTCTCTCTTTATATCGTAGACTTGATTTGAATAAGTTGACACCTACTGAAATATCTTTGCAAATGGCTGATAAATCAACTGCTATACCTATCGGTATTTGTGAGGATGTGTCTGTTGTAGTTGCAAATGTTACTATTTTAACGGACTTTGTTATTCTTGATATTCCCGAGGATGATAGTATATCTATTATTCTTGGAAGACCCTTTTTGAATACTGCAGGGGTTGTTATTGATTACACTATAGGCAATGTCACTTTTCATGTTAATGGTAATGAGCACACAGTACACTTTCCAAGGAAACAACCTCAAATTCATAGTATCATGAAAATTTCTACCACCATATTTTCCTCTCTCATAATAATTGCATGTGGGATCATAGGCAAATTCAACAAAATAGCTATCACACAAAATATTTTCAACATGATCCATATGCATGCAAAGTTGACACTCTTCCAAAATAGTGGGATCTAAAGTTGACACTCTTCCAAACCCACTTTCAATAATATTGGAAACACTATTATCAATCTCATATTCATCATGGGGCTTAAATAAATTTTCAAGATCATAAGAAGAATCACCCCAATCATGATTATTGCAACAAGTAGAGGACATAGCAAAACTAGCATCCCCAAGCTTAGGGTTTTGCATATTATTAGCACAATTGACATCAAGAGTGTTTATAGTAAAATCATTGCAATCATGATTTTTATTCAAAGATCTATCGTGAATCACTCCATAAGGTACTTCATCACAATTTTCAGATTCACAAATTTCAAGCAAAACTTCATAAAGATAATCTAGTGAACAAAACTCACTAGCAATAGATTCATCATAATTGGATCTCTTAAAAATATTAGAAAGTGGATGAGGATCCATAGATCTTAGGTTCTCTATTTAGAAATAAATAAACAACTAATCCAACCAAACGAGTAAACGAGCCAAGTAAGACATTAAAGCAAACGGAAAAAGGGCGAAAGGAAAAGAGAGGGAGAATAAAACAGCAAGGGTGAAGTGGGGGGAGAGGAAAACGAGAGGCAAACGAGAGGCAAATGGCAAATAATGTAATGCGGGAGATAAGCGTATGTGATGGGTACTTGGTATGTTGACTTTTGCGTAGACTCCCCGGCAACGGCGCGAGAAATTCTTCTTGCTACCTCTTGAGCACTGCGTTGTATTTCCCCAAAGAGGAGAGGATGATGCAGCAAAGTAGCGTAAGTATTTCCCTCAGTTTTTTGAGAACCAAGGTATCAATCCAATAGGAGGCTACGCTCGAGTCCCTTGTACCTACACAAAAACAATAGCTCAACGCAACCAACGCGCTTAGGGGTTGTCAATGCCTTCACGATCACTTACGAAAGTGAGATCTGATAGAGATGATAAATAATATTTCTGGTATAGAGATGCAAAGTGAAAAGTAAAAGGCAAAGTAAAAGCAAAGCAATAATAAAGTGATGGAGATTAATATGATGAGAAAGAGACCCGGGGGCCATAGGTTTCACTAGTGGCTTCTCTCAAGAGCATAAGTATTCTACGGTGGGTGAACAAATTACTGTTGAGCAATTGATAGAATTGATCATAGTTATGAAAATATCTAGGTATGATCATGTATATAGGCATCACGTCCGAGACAAGTAGACCGACTCCTGCATGCATCTACTACTATTACTCCACTCATCGACCTCTATCCAGCATGCATCTAGAGTATTAAGTTAAAAACAGAGTAATGCCTTAAGCAAGATGACATGATGTAGAGGGATAGTTTCATGCAATATGATAAAAAACCATCTTGATATGCTCGATGGCAACAGTACAATATGTGCCTTGCTGCCCCTTCTGTCACTGGGAAAGGACACCGCAAGATCGAACCCAAAGCTAAGCACTTCTCCCATGGCAAGAACAACCAATCTAGTAGGCCAAACCAAACTGATAATTGGAAGAGACTTGCAAAGATAACAAATCATACATAAAATAATCCATAGAAGATTCAAATATTATTCATAGATAGACTTGATCATAAACCACAATTCATCGATCTCAACAAACACACCGCAAAAAGAAGATAACATCGAATAGATCTCCACAAGAGAGGGGGAGAACATTGTATTGAGATCCAAAAAGAGAGAAGAAGACATCTAGCTACTAACTATGGACCCATAGGTCTGAGGTGAACTACTCACACTTCATCGGAGAGGCTTGGATGATGATGTAGAAGCCCTCTGTGATCGATTCCCCTTCTGGCGGAGCTTCGAAACAAGCCCCAAGATGGGATCTCATGGATACAGAAAGTTGCGGCGGTGGAATTAGGTTTTTGGCTCCGTATCTGATTATTTGGGGGTGCGTAGGTATATATAAGAGGAAGAAGTATGCCAGTGGAACAACAAGGGGCCCACGAGGGTGGAGGGCGCGCCGGGGGGGGGGGGGGGGCAGGCGCGCCCCCTACCTTGTGGCCTCCTGTTAGTTGGCTTGACGTAGGGTCCAAGTCTCCTGAGTTGTATTCGGTGAGAAAATCACGTTCCTGAAGGTTTCATT
This sequence comes from Triticum aestivum, assembly GCF_018294505.1. Classification (NCBI taxonomy): domain Eukaryota; kingdom Viridiplantae; phylum Streptophyta; class Magnoliopsida; order Poales; family Poaceae; genus Triticum; species Triticum aestivum. Next base: position 152,977,347 of record NC_057812.1, read on the forward strand.
CTGTTTGGACTCCGTTTGATATTATGTTTCTCCAAAACACTAAAATAGGCAAAAAAACAACAATTCTGGACTGGGCCTCCGGTTAATAGGTTAGTCCCAAAAATAATATAAAAGTGGAAAATAAAGCCCAGCATAGTCCAAAACAGTAGACAATATAGCATGGAGCAATCAAAATTATAGATACGCCGGAGACGTATCAAGCATCCCGAAGCTTAATTCCTGCTCGTCCTCGAGTAGGTAAATGATAAAAACAGAATTTTTGATGTGGAGTGCTACTTGGCATAATTTCAATGTAAATCTTCTTAATTGTGGTATGAATATTCAGATTCAAAAGATTCAAGACAAAAGTTCATGTTGACATAAAAATAATAATACTTCAAGCATACTAACAAAGCAATTATGTCTTCTCAAAATAACATGGCCAAAGAAAGCTATCCCTACAAAATCATATAGTCTGGCTATGCTCTATCTTCACCACACAAAGTATTTAAATTATGCACAACCCCGATGACAAGTCGAGCAATTGTTTCATACTTTTGACATTTTCAAAACTTTTTCGATCTTCACGCAATACATGAGCGTGAGCCATGGATATAGCACTATATGTGGAATAGAATGGTGGTTGTGGAGAAGACAAAAGGAGTGGAAGATAGTCTCACATCAACTAGGCGTATCAACGGGCTATGGAGATGCCCATCAATAGATATCAATGTGAGTGAGTAGGGATTGCCATGCAACGGATGCACTAGAGCTATAAGTATATGAAAGCTCAACAAAAGAAACTAAGTGGATGTGCATCCAACTCGCTTGCTCACGAAGACCTAAGGCATTTTGAGGAAGCCCATCATTGGAATATACAAGCCAAGTTCTATAATGAAAAATTCCTCCTAGTATATGAAAGTGACAGAATGAGAGACTCTCTATCATGAAGATCATGGTGCTACTTTGAAGCACAAGTGTGGTAAAAGGATAGTAACATTGTCCCTTCTCTCTTTTTCCCTCATTTTTTTTGTTTGGGCCTTTTTTATGGCCTCTTTTTTTATTTTTCGTCCGGAGTCTCATCCCGACTTGTGGGGGAATCATAGTCTCCATCATCCTTTCCTCACTTGGGAAAATGCTCTAAAAATTATGATCATCACACTTTTTATTTTTCTTAAAACTCAACAATTACAACTCAATTCTTAGAACAAAATATGACTCTATATGAATGCCTCCGGCGGTGTGCCGGGATATGCAATGAATCAAGAGAGACATGTATGAAAGAATTATGAACGGTGGCTTTGCCACAAATACGATGTCAACTACATGATCATGCTAGCAATATGACAATGATGGAGCGTGTCGTAATAAACGGAATGGTGGAAAGTTGCATGGCAATATTGTAACACCCCGGATGTAACTTTCCCAATTTGTACTCCAACTCTTGCCGTTTCCGGCGTTAAGTTATTTTATTTTCTCGGGTTCGGGTCTTTGTCTCCGAGTGTGTTGTGGTTGTTGTCATGCATCTCATATCATGTCATCATGTGCATTGCATTTGCATACGTGTTCATCTCATGCATTCGAGCATTTTCCCCGTTGTCCGTTTTGCATTCCGGCGCTTCGTTCTCCTCCGGTGGTCATTTCTAGCTTTCTCTCGTGTGTGGGGATTAAACATTTCCGGATTGGACCGAGACTTGCCAAGCGGCCTTGGTTTACTACCGGTAGACCGCGTGTCAAGTTTCGTGCCATTTGGACTTCGTTTGATACTCCAACGGTTAACCGAGGGACCGAAAAGGCCTCGTGTGTGTGCAGCCCAACACCCTTCCAATTTGGCCCAAAACCCACCTAAGCCTTCTCCATCACTAGAGCGTTCAATCACGATCGCGTGGCCGCAAACCGCACCTCATTTGGACTCTCCTAGCTCCCTCTATGCCTATTTAAGGAACCCCCTTTCCAAATCTCGGATCCCCTCCCCGAAACCCTAGTCGTCTTCCACCTCTCGCCGCCGGACACGTCCGAATTTGGGCCGGACGTGTCTGCTGCTCCCCGCCGCTGCCACGTGGCCACTCCCCATACGCCTGCCGTCTCTCTCCGCCGCCGGCCGCCGAGCCCAGGCAGGGCCCCCGCGGGCCCATCCGCGCGCGCCGCCCGCACCATCGCCTCGCCGCCTCCTCCTACCTCGCACTGCCGCCTGCTCCGCCCTGCCGCCGCACCGGACGCCACTGCGCCGCCGCAGCACCGCGGCCCACCTCTCCGCTGTTCGCCGCCCCGGACGCCGCCGCCCGACGCGCCATCGCCGCCTCCGCCGCCTCCCGGCCACTCCGCCGCCCGGCCGCGCCCCCGCATCACCTCAGCCTCGCTTTTCCCTCGCCGGAGCCGCCGCCACCTCGCCAGAGCTCCTCGGTTCGCGTGCCGTGAACAGTAAACCCTAGATCTCGGGGTTGATTTTTTTCTAAGTACCTGGAATTTTCTAGCCCATATGCTCATGTTCATAGCTCCGTAACTTTGCATCTGTAGCTCCGATTCATGCATATAGCATATCAAAATGTTCATCTCAGAGAGTACATCATTTCATTCCATTGCATCATTTTCAGTTGAGTTCATCTTGATGCCCGAAATGCTGTTAGAAGAGGGCTACTTGAGTTAATTGTCAGATCTGCTACTCCATTTAGGTTTTTGTCATTTTTGCCATGATTAATGTGTGCATGATATGCCCTGATGTTCTACATATGTTTTGTTAAGGGTTTTGTCATATTCCAAAGGTGCAACCCATGTATTTTTGTGATGTGTGTGGTGACTAGCACGAGCTTGCAAAGTGGTGCACTCGGTAATTCTGTTTTCAGGGACTTAGCATTTCCACCAAGTCCTTGATCTGTTTATTTCTTATGGCCATATGTTCATGTTGTTTCCTAGTGATCCGTGCCTCTTTTGAGGATGATCAGTAAGGATGTTTTGTTAATATTGTAGTGCTCTATCCATCCATGTCTTTGTTTGCAATTATGGAGCACCCTAGCTTGAGTCAATCGAGCTCTACTTTTGCTACTTTGTGAATCTGGCCAGATTGTCAACTTGTTTGCAATTTTGCCGATGTTGTTGTAATTGATCCGTGCATGCTATGCTATTGTTCTTGCCATGTCTAGCTTGCATTTTGTGTGTTCTTGATAGATGTATGCTTAGTTGGTCATGACTTGCACCGTAGTGAGTGCATCGAGCTCGTAAACATGCCTACTTGAGTTATGTTTCAGCATGCTCCAGTTTTCACTAAGTATGTGATCTGATTATGTTTTTGCCATGTTCACATGCTTGCAATTGTATTTTCTGATCCCTTTTGGCTCGAGGTCACTAAGGGACTTTTGTTAAGCTCTTTGAGTATCTCCATGCCATGCTTTACTTTGCCATGTTCAGGTCCTGTAGAATGTAGTTTTGTTGCTCCGAAGTGTGCTACCCGATCTAAAATTCCAGACAAGTGTTAATTTCACTAAGTCTGAAATCTGTTTGCCATATGCTTTTTTGCCATGCTTGTTTGGATCTGTTAATGGATGAATTCGCCGTAGCTCAGTGCTAGACTTTTGTTAAGCATCTTGAATGCATCCCTGCCATGTATTTTGTTTTCATGTTTGGGTGTTGTAGCATGTTCATCTCCTTGCATTTAGATGGCTACTTGCTGTAAATCGCAGACCGGTGTCATATTTGAATCGCTTGCCATTTCCAAACCGTAACTCCGATTCCGGCGTTCTTTATATTGTTTTCAAGCGATTTCATCTCTTCTTTCCAGTGGCGCACTTGGATCTCCAAGTTGAGGCCAGGTTCTTACATTTCCTGTCATATCTTGCATATGCATCCAGCATCGCATCCCGCATAGCATATCATCATTGCTTCGTATTGTTTGTTCCTTGCACGTGGTTGATTGTGTCCTTGTTGCTTGTTTGTCTTGTTTGGGTAGAGGCGGGAGATAAGTTCGCTAACGAGGAGCCCGTTGAGTTTGCTTTCGAGGATCCAGTCAACTCTGACAACTGTGCAGGCAAGATGATCATACCCTCGAAATCACTACTATCTTTGCTATGCTAGATTGCTCGCTCTTTTGCTAAGCCAATGCTATGATGCCTACCACTTGCTTTCAAGCCTCCCAAATTGCCATGTCAAACCTCTAACCCACCATGTCCTAGCAAACCGTTGATTGGCTATGTTACCGCTTTGCTCAGCCCCTCTTATAGCGTTGCTAGTTGCAGGCGAAGATTGGAGGCCGTTCCTTGTTGGAACCTTTATTTATTTGTTGGAATATCATTATATTGCTATGTTATCTTAATGCATCTATACACTTGGTAAAGGGTGGAAGGCTCGGCCTCTCGCCTAGTGTTTTCTTCCACTCTTGCCGCCCTAGTTTCCGTCATATCGGTGTTATGTTCACGGATTTTGCGTTCCTTGCGCGGTTGGGTTATAATGAGAACCCCTTGATAGTTCGCCTTGATTAAAGCTTTTCCAGCAATGCCCAACCTTGGTTTTACCATTTGCCACCTAGCCTCTTTTCCCTTGGGTTTCCGGAGCCCGAGGGTCATCTTATTTTAACCCCCCCCCCCCCCCCCCGGGCCAGTGCTCCTCTGAGTGTTGGTCCGACCGAGTAGACTGCAGGGCCACATCGGGGCAACTTGAGGGTTGGTTTTACTCGTAGGATGTCTCATCTGAGTGTGTCCTGAGAACGAGATATGTGCAGCTCCTATCGGGATTTTTCGGCACATTCGCGCGGTGTTGCTGGTCTTGTTTTAACCTGTCGAAGTGTCTTGAAGAACCGAGATACCGAGTCTGATCGGAACATCTTGGGAGGAGGTCTATTCCTTCATTGTAAGTGAGAGCTTGTCATGGGCTAAGTTGGGACTCCCCTGTAGGGATTTGAACTTTCGAAAGCCGTGCCCGCGGTTATGGGCAGATGGGAATTTGTTAATGTCCGGTTGTAGATAACTTGAACCTTAACTTAATTAAAATGAATCAACTGAGTGTGTTACCGTGATGGCCTCTTCTCGGCGGAGTCCAGGAAGTGGACACGGTGTTGGAGTAATGTTTGCGCAGGTTGCTCTCTAGTTTCTTGCTCGCGCTTTGCCTCCTCTTCTCGCTCTCTTTTGCGAATAAGTTAGCCACCATACTTGCTAGTTGCTTGCTGCAGCTCCACATATTTTACCTTACCATACCTATAAGCTAAAATAGTCTTGATCGCGAGGGTGCGAGATTGCTGAGTCCCTGTGGCTCACAGATTACTATTACACCGGATGCAGGGCCTGATGATTCCGCTCCAGGAGACACGCTCGAGCTCAAGTGGGAGTTCGACGAAGACTCTCAATGTTACTATATTTCCTTTCCTGATGATCAGTAGTGGTGCCCAGTTGGGGGTGATCGGGACCGTGTCGCATGTTGGGTTATCTTTTATTTTGGCACCGTAGTCGGGCCATGAGTGTTTGGATGATGTAATGTTATTTATGTACTTGATTGACGTGGCGAGTGTAAGCCAACTATGTTATCTCCCCTTTATTAATCATATTACATGGGATGTTGTGAAGATTGCCTAACTTGCGACATATGCCTTCAATGCGATTATGTCTCTAAGTCGTGCCTCGACACGTGGGAGCTATAGTCGCATCGAGGGTGTTATAAGTTGGTAATCAGAGCCTTCCCCGACCTTAGGAGCCCCATTGCTTGATCGTTTTTAGCGGCCGAGTTGTGTCTAGAAAAATGTTTTGAGTCATTTAGGAATTATATATCGGAGAGTTTAGGAATTCTTTTTACTTCCCAGTCTCCTCATCGCTCTGGTAAGGCATCCTGACGTAGAGTTTTGACTCTTCTCTTCTCAAATTTCACTAAAAAAAATTAGGATCACGCGGGTATCTTGGAATCGTTCCGATGGTTTTATGATGAGAACATTGACTTGGTGCCTCCTCTCAGGGGTTTAGTGGAAGTGTCCTGGGGAGTTGAGCTCTGAGGTGTTGTCATCATAATTTTATCGTTGCAGTTCTGGAATGCCTGAGTTTAGTACGCCGACATCGAAAATCTCTTTTATACAGTTCGTTGGTGAGATAACCTCGACGCCACCCAGTACTGGGGCGGGAGTTCGGGAGTATCGCCATAACTTGTATAACGGATGCTTTTCGAAGGTTGAGGTAGATGGTTTCCGAAGGTTTCTTGGTTATGTGTTGAAGGATGGATACAGCTGGATATAGGATTTGCTAGTTTGGGTGAGATATTATGCTTCCCCTGTATCCCCAACACCTGATTGCATAACCAGAAAGGTTCGGGAGTTTCATTGGTGGAAATTCTAGTAGCTCTAGTTCTTCTTCCACGGATATTGGTTTGAGATTGGGATTTCTTACTGATTATTCGTTCTTGATCCGTACCTTGTTGATTTATTTCTCTACCTTAATTCTAAGTGGCTTCTCAATTTATGGATATGTGACCATTTCAAGAGGAATGCATTCGTTCATTTTGTTCGGATGTGAAGACTACATGTTGCAATTTTCATTCCGTTGGATTCAGCTTCAATTGTCTATCAATGTGCTAATGGATGTCAACCTCTTCAGGATGGCTCCTCCAACGCGCACGACTCCGAATCCTGATCCGCCACCACCTCCACCTCCTCCGGAGGCATGGCAAGCTGTGATGGCCGCAACCAATGCAAACACATAGTTGATCATTGTCGGAGTAAGTGACCACGGGTAGCCTAGCCGGCTCCCCTTGGCCTTTCTGAAAAAATTACGAGCCGATCCGGCTCTCAAGGATCCAAGACATGGGGCCGCCTTCCCCTGGCCGGCTATCTCCCAGGCCGGCTATTGGAAGGCGGCCCGACTTCAGCCCTCATGAAGAAAGCCGCGGGAGGGCCGGCTCCGAGGAGCCAGCTGCGAGAAGGCCGACTCCAAGGAGCCGGCTCCCATAAAGCGATCAAGACCGTACCCTCGAAGTCTGCATCCACCTAACGGCGATGTGACGGGGCGTGGCTACAGTGAAGCCTGCCACCCCCGAATCCCGGAGCGCGCCTGGCACAGTGCGCCGTACGGGTGGCCATGACCCGTCCGGCGCAGCACTGTTGCCACGTTGACCCTGATGTCATCCACGACGGGCTACCAGTACGGCCCATGGGCGGTGGGCCCCTTCGGGCAGAGAGACACCCGAAGGCGGCCTGGCCTCCCCCAGTCGGCCCAAGACGGAGCCGGCTATCTCCAACCGGCTTGCCACCCCCTCGAAGGAGACGCCCCATTAAGGAGACAAGACGCGGTGAGGCTACAGTGGTCACCCGCCGGACGGCAGCACTGTAGCCACGCTTACCTCAGCGAAGCCCTCGTCACCAAGATTGAGCAACAGTAACCAGCCACCGACAAGGCCCTGGATAGTGGGGCCTGCCTATCGACCAAGGGGCCATCAGCCGGTGGGACCCATTAGCCGGCGGGCCCCAGTAGCCGGCGCAAAAGCCGGAGAGCGTAGACACGGACGGTTGGGCCCCGCGCCCAGCCGGATTACCGTTGTACCCCCGGGGGGTAGGCCTATATAAACCCCCCGGAACACCCATGCAAAGGGTTGATCCCTGCTAGTTTTAGACACCACGTAGGGAGGAGAAGAGAGCAAGCAGAGCCCTTCTTCCTCCTCTCGCCAAACAGCTCAAGGAGCACCGTGTCACTACTTGCTCATCGAGTGATCATGCGGAGACCCCGCAGAGCAGCAGTAGGGGTGTTATCTCCACGGAGAGCCCCGAAGCTGGGTAAGATTCGCCGGCGTGCATGTCTTTGCCTCATCCCGTTTCTAGGCGCCGGCGATGTTTTACTGGCTCCCACAATGATAAGCCACCCGTTGGCATATGTCGCACCTACCACCCAACATTTGGCGCCCACCGTGGGGCTAGGTGCACCGTCGTCCGGAGACCTGTTCTGGACGGGAACCTTCTTCCTCCCCCGCGAGCGTAGCCAGCCCGGCACGCCCGATGGCGCTTGCCACGATGTGCTGCAAGGCGTCACCAACACCTGCGCAGCGAGTAGCCTTGCCGATCTCCTCGACAAGACCCTCATCTCCGACGAGCTCGCCTCCAACGCGGGCACCGACCACCTCGTCAACCTCCTCGGCCGGCTCCATGTCTCCAGCGAGCCTGCTGTGGACTTGGAGTCGGTTGGCTCCACTGATCCGATGGCTGTCGACTCCGACACGGCCTCATTCGACACCTTCCCCACCAACGTCACGATCTACAACGACCCGCTTCCCCGAGCCGATGGTTGCGACACTGTCACCACCGAGGTGATGGTCATCGGCCACGACGGTGCAGCCGACGAGAGCGCCCATGACGCCCCGCACGCGGTGGTCCACAACTTGTCCACCCCCCTCCCGGCCGACGCCGACGCTGAAGCACTGGAGGCTCGCCGCCTCGCCCTCCTCGTGGAGGGCCGGAAGTTGGTTTCCATGAGACGCCTCGCTGAGGCCCACCGACGCGAGGCCGACCGCGCCACCTTTGGCACGCCGCCCCTAGGCGGGCCTAGCCGGGCCGGCGTTGTCAGACAGCGCGGCGCCGTCGTTGCCGACACGTTAGGGGTCGACCGCCCAGTCTACGCCACTCCACTCGAGAACCTGTGTGCCGCCCAGGCGGCCGTAGATGAGCTAGACGGACTGGGGGCCGAAGAACTCCCCCACATCACCCGACGCATCCAGCAGCTGATCGATGAAGCCGAGCAGCGGCACGAAGCCGACGCCCGCACGGAAAGCCCTCCCCCGCGCCGAGATCACGGCGCGACGTCCCAGACGCCGACTGCAGGTAGAGACCGCGCGCGGCGCGAGAAAGAGCCGGCTGCCAGCCGAAGCCAAACCAGGATCTCCATTGAGCGAGACGCAGAAGGCCACCCTCGGGCCGTGGAGTGGCAGGGCAACCCGCCTCCGCCTTGGCCCCGTGGAGAGAGATATCCCACCCCGCCGCCTGTTGCGCATCCGACTCTCAGCGGCCGGCTAGGTCGCCGCGAAGGAGTCGGCGAGAACGATGCCCGCTATCGGATCGACCGCCTGGCGCGATCCCTGGCGCTGGAAGAAGAAGACGATGTCGGTCCGACTTGCTTCGGCCCCTGCATCTGTGACGAGCCCTGCCCCAAAGGGTTCTCTCTCCCAAGAGACACACCCAAGTATAACGGTTCCGTGAAGCCAGAAGATTGGTTGATCGACTACTCCACGGCGGTTAGCATAGCCAATGGCAACCGGTGTATTGCCGTGAAGTACGTGTCCCTCATGCTGCAAGGCACGGCGGGGACCTGGCTCAACAGCCTCAAACCACACAGCATCAACAGCTGGCTAGATTTCACAGAAGCTTTCGTCCGCAACTTCACCAGCACCTACAAGCGGGCTCCCAAGCCCAAACAGCTCTCCTTGTGCGTACAAGGCCCCACCGAGTCAACTCGCGACTACCTCACGCGTTGGGCCGAGCTCCGCAACTCTTGTGAAGGGGTGCACGAGGTGCAAGCCATAGAATACTTCACTGCCGGGTGCCAAGAGGGCACCCTCCTCAAGCACAAGCTCCTCTGCGACGAGCCGACTACCCTCAACGAGCTTCTGGACATAGCGGACAAGTATGCTACCGCCGACTCCTCAATTAAGATCGAGCTCCGGGTAGACGCGTCCGGAAAAGTACTCAACCCGGTGCCCAAGACGCCGGCTGGGGATTCCGTCCGACGCCCACACTCGAACGACCACAAGCACAAGGGCCCCGCGCCGCCTCCCGCCAGTCGGCAGGTGGCCACAGTCAAAGACGTGCCACCCGAAGGGCGGCCCGCGCCCAAGAAGCCCAAGGGCGGCAGGCCGGCTTGGCAACCGGCCTTCTCCTACGAGCAAACTCTCGACGCCCCGTGCAAGTTCCACAGCGGCGCGAAGCCGTCCAACCACACAACCCGGAAGTGCCATTGGCTCACTCGAATCTCCAAAGGCGAAGGGCTCGTGCCGCCTCTGCCTGCCGGTCCGCCGCCTCCGGCTCCGCAGCCGCCGGCCGCTCGGCCCGCAATCGGAGCCGTGCATGGTGAGTTCCCCAACGAGCATGCCGCCTATATCGTCTTTACAAGCCAGCCCGAAGACCGGCACAGCAAACACCAAGAGGACCAGGAAGTCAGCATGGTTGCTGCCAACCCCGCCGAGCACATGCACTGGTCAAAAAAACCTATCAGCTGGAGCCGGGCCGACCACCTAGAGGTGATGCCAGCTCCCGGCTCTTATGCGTTGGTTCTGGATGCCACCCTTGCAACGGATAGACGCGCCGCTCACTTCTCCCATGTGTTGATAGACGACGGGAGCAACATCAACATCTTGTACCGCGACACCCTGGAGAAGCTGAACGTCAAGACAAAGCAACTCATACCTACTCGGACAGTGTTCCATGGCATCGTACCCGGCCTGTCCTGCGCCCCCATTGGCAAGATCAAGATTGATGTACTTTTTGGGGACAAGGAGCATTTCTGCCAGGAAGCGATCTGGTTTGAAGTGGTGAACCTGGAGAGCCCTTACCATGCATTGCTTGGCCGACCTGCCTTGGCCAAATTCATGGCAGTTCCCCACTATGCATACCTCAAGATGAAGATACCAAGCACCAAAGGCGTCATCACCGTAGCCGGCGATTACAAGAAGTCCTCTGAGTGCGCAGCAGCCAGCAGCCGGCTGGCCGAGTCCCTTGTGATTGCCGAAGAAAAGAAGATGTTGGACCGAGTCGTGGCCATAGCCGGCAAGCAGTCGGCCTTGTCCCCCGATCCCAAGGAGCATGATGCTCAAGGATCTTTCCAGCCGGCCAAGGAGACGAAGAAGATACCTCTTGACCCCGAGCACCCAGAGAGGTTTGCCGTCATCGGGGCAAACCTAAACAGCAAATAGGAAGGCGAGCTCGCCGATTTCCTCCGTGAGAATCGGGACATCTTTGCATGGTCCCCCAAGGACATGCCGGGCGTTCCGAAGGAATTCGCCGAGCACAAACTACACGTCCGAGAAGACGCAAAGCCAGTCAAACAACCCCTCCGCCGACTGTCGGAGGAGAAACGCAGGATTGTGGGAGAGGAGATAGCCCGGCTTCTGGCAGCCGGCTTCATTATGGAAGTTTTCTTTCCAGAGTGGCTCGCCAACCCGGTCCTCGTGCTAAAGAAGAACAACAAGTGGCGCATGTGTATAGACTACACGAGCCTCAACAAGGCCTGCCCCAAAGATCCCTTTGCCCTGCCAAGGATTGACCAAGTGATAGACTCCACGGCCGGATGCGAGCTGTTGAGTTTCTTGGATGCTTACTCAGGGTATCACCAGATAAAGTTAGATCCGGCAGACCGCCTGAAGACCGCCTTCATCACGCCATTCGGAGCCTTCTGCTACCTGACTATGACATTCGGCTTGAGAAATGCCGGTGCCACTTTTCAGCGTTGCATGCAGAAGTGCCTCCTCAAGCAACTCGGCAGAAATGCCCACGTCTACGTAGACGACATTGTGGTGAAGACGGAGAAGCGCGGCACCTTGCTGGAAGACCTCAAGGAAACATTTGAGAACCTACGCCGGTTCCAAATCAAGCTTAACCCCGAGAAATGCGTGTTCGGAGTACCAGCCGGCCAGCTCCTAGGCTTCCTGGTCTCCGAACGCGGCATCGAATGCAACCCAGTAAAGATCAAGGCCATTGAGATAATGGCGATTCCCACCAAACTTCGAGACGTCCAGAAGTTTACCGGATGCTTGGCCTCCCTAAACCGCTTCATCAGCCGGCTCGGAGAGAAAGCTCTCCCCCTCTACCGCCTCATGAAGAAGACCACTCACTTCGAGTGGAATGACCAAGCTGACCAAGCTTTCCACGAGCTGAAGAAGATGCTGGCCACACCGCCAGTCCTGGCGGCGCCGACTGAGAAAGAGCCCATGCTCCTCTACATTGCCGCAACCAGCCGGGTGGTCAGCACCGTCATCGTAGTCCAACGCCCAGAAGAAGGCCGAGCCCAGCCGGTCCAGAGGCCGGTGTACTATTTGAGCGAGGTGCTGTCTACCTCGAAGCAGAACTACCCGCACTACCAGAAGATGTGCTACGGCGTGTACTTCGCCGCCAAGAAGCTGAAGCCCTACTTCCAAGAGCATCCCATCACGGTTGTATGCACCGCCCCGCTGGCCGAGATCATAGGCAGCCGGGATGCATCCGGCCGGGTGGCGAAATGGGCCATCGAGCTGGCCCCTTACGCGATCTTCTACCAGCCTCGCACCGCCATCAAATCCCAAGCATTGGCCGACTTCCTCGTCGACTGGGCCGAGACCCAGTACCTGCCGCCGGCTCCCGACTCCACTCATTGGCGCATGCACTTCGATGGGTCCAAGATGCGCACCGGCTTGGGAGCCGGCATCGTCCTCACCTCTCCCAAAGGCGACAAGCTCAGATACACGCTGCAAATCCACTTTGCCGCCTCCAACAATGTAGCCGAGTACGAGGCGCTCATACACGGGCTCCGGCTTGCCAAAGAGCTCGGCATTCGCCGGATCCTATGTTATGGCGACTCGGACTTGGTGGTCCAGCAATCATCCGGCGACTGGGACGCCAAGGACGCAAATATGGCAAGCTACCGCTTCCTCGTTCAGCAGATCAGTGGGTATTTTGAAGGATGCGAGTTCCTCCACGTACCGCGAGCCGACAACGAGCCAGCTGATGCTCTGGCTCGAATAGGCTCCACCCGGCAAGCAATACCAACCGGCGTCTCTCTACAACGCCTCCTCAAGCCGTCTATCAAGCCGTCTCCAGAGTCCGATTCCATCTTCGTGCCGCCTGACCCCGACGCGGCCGGGTCCGGCTCGAAGAACCAAGCAGGTGGCCCGGGGACTTCGATAGTCGGCCAGGGGGTATCAGCAGGCGGCTCGGGGACTTCCGTAGTTACGCCCGACCCGGGGACTGCCTCACCCGGCTCGGGGACTGCGGTAGTCGGCCCGGAGACTACACCAACACAACAGGCGGCGGCCGACTCCAGCATTTCACCGCCCAGCCCGCCCGCCCTGGTCGCAGTAGCCGTTTTGGCAATAGAAGAAGTCGCAGCTCCGTCATGGGCTCAATCCATCCTCAACTTCCTAATAAACCAAGATCTGCCGGCTGACGAAGTAGAGGCAAGACAAGTCCAACGCCGAGCCGGAGCATACACAATCGTCAACAGAGAGCTCGTCAAGCGCAGTGTCACTGGAGTCCTCCAGCGATGCGTCGAGCAAGAGAAGGGCATTGCAATCCTCAGAGACATCCACCAAGGAGAATGCGGCCACCATGCGGCCTCAAGATCACTCGTCGCCAAAGCCTTCCGCCATGGTTTCTTTTGGCCGACTGCTTTGGATGACGCCAAGGAGTTAGTTAAACATTGCAAAGGGTGCCAACTCTTCAGCTCCAAGCAACACATGCCGGCTTCAGCACTCAAGACCATTCCCCTCACTTGGCCCTTCGCCGTTTGGGGACTGGACATGGTGGGCCCATTCAAGACGGCGCGCGGCGGCATGACACATCTGCTTGTCGCCGTGGACAAATTCACCAAATGGATTGAAGCAAAGCCGATCAAGAAGCTGAATGGGCCGACTGCCGTCACATTTATCGCAGATATAACAACTCGGTACGGCGTGCCACACAGCATCATCACCGACAATGGCACAAATTTCGCCAAGGGAGCCTTGGCACGTTTCTGCGCGACGCAAGGCATCCGGTTGGATCTAGCATCCGTCGCCCACCCGCAGTCAAACGGCCAGGTCGAGCGAGCCAACGGCCTCATCCTTTCCGGCATCAAGCCCCGACTGATCGTACCACTGGAGCGTTCAGCCGGCTGTTGGCTCGATGAGCTGCCGGCTGTCCTCTGGAGTCTGCGCACTACACCAAACAAGTCAACCGGCTTCACCCCTTTCTTCCTCGTGTATGGTGCCGAGGCGGTCATCCCAACTGACATCGAGTTCGACTCGCCTCGAGTAACCATGTACACGGAAGCGGAGGCCAAGGAAGCACGAGAAGACGGCGTCGACCTGCTGGAAGAAAGCCGGCTGTTAGCCCTCAGCCGGTCCGCCATCTATCAGCAGGGCCTGCGCCGCTACCACAGCCGGAAGGTCAAGCCAAGATCCTTCCAAGAGGGCGATCTTGTGCTCCGGCTGATCCAGCGAACAGCCGGCCAGCACAAGCTCTCGGCCCCTTGGGAGGGCCCCTTCGTCATCAGCAGAGCCTTAGGCAACGACTCCTACTACCTGATCGACGCGCAGAAGCCGAAGGCACGAAAGAGAGACGACTCCGGCAAGGAGTCGGAACGACCATGGAACGCCAACCTCCTCCGAAGGTTTTACAGCTGAAATGCAGTATGTATCACGCTAACTTTTGTACTAAGTACGAGACAATAGGGCCCCCGAGGAGAGCTCGGGGACTGCCATCTTTTGTCTATAAATGAAAAGTATCATGCTTATGGCCTTGTCATTGCATTCACTTTTTTCCGTCCGGCACCGGGTTCGACTAGTCGGCCCGGGGACTGGCCGCCTGGAGTTATATTAGAAGTCCTACCCGCAGTCAGACAAGTAGTGTGCCGGCTCCCAAGCCTTCTCTTGCCAAAAGTCGCAGTTCGAAGAACCGGCTGTCCGGCTGGCAAGAGTTAAGGCAGGAACGGGTGCCCACACGAAAACGGCTAGGGACTAACGGACTAATATAACAAAAGCCGGTTTTCTCCCACCGCCGACCGGCTACCAGAGTAGCCGGCCGGCCGGCTTCCATTCACTTCACTCAATCCAAGAAAGCTCGAGTACTTGCCTCCCCAAAGGGGAAGGCGGCAAAGGAAACAGCCTAAGGATAAAAAGCATACGTGAATGGAAACCAAACATGCACAAGTTAATATTTACATAAAAGACCTTCAAAAGGCCAGCATTCAACATAGTTTGGATACACCCCCAGTGGGTGGAACTGCGGAAGCTTAATAAAATTGTTCAGAAGGCAACAAGCAGGAAAAAACAAGGACGGCAGATTAAGCCGGCGGAGCGACTGACGAGCCGGGCAGGTCGGTGGAGACGGCAGTGCCGGCTGGAGGAGCGGCCGGCTGGCGAACCTCGGCATGATCACCGCCTCCCGCAGAGGGCGCGCTTGCGCGCGCCTCGTTGCTGGAGGCACGGTCAGGCTGAGGCTGGCTGGCTGTTCCACCGGCCGGCTCGACGTCTTTGCTTTCCTCTCCTTCGTCGTCTTCGCCTTCGTCGCTGGAGGCGATCTCTTCTGCCGAGTCTTCACCCGCCGCCGGGTCCAGCCCGAACCACTCCTCCGGCTGGGCAACGCTGTCATCATTAATCTCGGGAGCAAAGACGCCGATGTCAGTACACTCGGCGATTGTCGATGCGCGCTGGGCGATAGCCGGCCGCACCTCCGCTAGCTCTTCGTCGGCCTCCAGCCGCCAGGTGCGCAGCTGGTCCAGGTTCAGCCCCGGATACCAAGCTCGGACGAACTCCAGCGCCCGCCCAGCTCCAAGCCGGGCCGCCGACGCCTTCCAGGCCTCGAAGCGGCCAACCGCAACCTCCAGCCAGTCGGTAGTCCGACTCGGGGTGCGGGGAATCGTCTCGCTTGGCCAGAGGGCGGCCAACACCTGCGCTCCGGCGCGCTGGAGGCGGCGGAGCATACGATGAGCCGGCTGCAGCCGCGCTTGGACCGCCAAGAGTTGCTCTTCGAGCGACCGACTCGCGTCCGGCGCGACTTCAGCCCCCGCCTGCCGGCGCGCTTCGCGATGGGCCTCGATGGTTTGGGCGGCGAAGACGGAGTAGCCAGGAAAGTAGTCTGCACAGAGAATAAAAAGCAGCTCAAGTCAGAACACAAGTCAGGCGGCAAGGGGCAGGCAAGGAGCGAGGAAGGCGGCTTACCGTCGATCAAATCCTCAATACGGCCGAAGCCTTCATTCAGCGCTTGCCTGGTCTCAGCCCAGCCCGCCGCTTCAGTCTCGAACTCGGCCTTCAGGGCGGCTTCGTTATCCTGCGCCTTCTTCAGAGCCGCCTTGTGGCTCTCCTCCTGGTCAGCCAGCTTCTTGGCCAGGCGGTCACGCTCCAGGACCAAGGCGTCGTACTCGGTTTCCTTGGCACGAAGGGCGGCCTGCGCCTCGCTGAGCTGCCCCCTTAAGTCGGCATTGGCTTCTGCGAGCACGAAAGACAAAAGAAAAACCAGTAAGGTGAAGTCGTCAGGAAAGATCCGACCCGACTGCTCAGCAGTCGGCCCGAATCTCGGGGACTACACCCAGTGGGTGCGCTGACGCGCCCCCACAGGAGATGAACGAAACCAAGTACGTACTCCGGCTGCTGATCAGGTCTTCGGTTCTCCGACCCAGCTCCTGAGCCTGGGAGTTGAAGGCGGCAGCGCGGAGGTTATGATACTCCTGGAAGATTAGACAGGAGGCGAGAATAAGGTAGTCGTCAAGGAAGATCCGACCCGACTGCTCAGCAGTCGGCCCTAATCTCGGGGACTACACCCAGTGGGTGCACTGACGCGCCCCCACAAAAGAAATCAAGAGAACAAAACAACCAAAGATAGAAGACTCACCCGGATGACGACTCGTTTCGCAAGGACCTCCTGGGTGTATTGCTGCAGCGAGGCGGCTTGGGCCTGAAGCCGGTTCCGAACCTCTTGGGCCGCCACATTCAGCTCGCCCGTCCCGCCGCTGGGAGTCCACTCGGACGTACCGGTGCTGGCCGCCTCCAAGGCCTCTGCCGTCTGGCTGGCACCCGTAGCTCGGTGCGGCTTCGGCGCAGCGGTGCCTCCCCCTGCGCGCCGGCGCATTGTCGGCTGCACCTCGAGGACGGCTCCTGCTTCCGGCTCACCCCCGGCCGGCCGCTCTGGCGCCGCAGCTGACTGGCCGCCTTGGCCCGCTCCGGTTGGTGCTGCCGGCGACGCCCCCTCCACGAAGATCACGGAGTCCTCCCTCCGCCCCATCACCGGCGGTTCTTGGTCGACCCCCTCCAGCGGAGGCACAGGAATGTTGGGGCCACAGCACGGAGGGGAATGGCTAGCAGCGGAGGCTGGTTATGCGAAGCCTCCGCCTCCGTCTCCGCAGTTGCCGCCTCCTCCCGGGCCTTGGCTGCTGCATCGGCTCGCTCCTTTGTCGCCTGGTCGGCCCTTCGCTCCGCCGCCTCCCGCTCCTCCCGCACCTCTCGTGCGTTCCGCTCCGTGGGCTCCCTGAGGTCGGCGCGGGTATCCACGCGGTGGGAGCCCGAAGACCCTCCAGTCGGCCCGACTACGGAGCCGCCCGGACCCCGCTCAAGGGAAAGCGGCGCCCTGTCCGGCGAGCAAAGAAAGGTTTAGAAGAGTTTTCAATCGACTTGTGGCCAAGCATTTGACGACTTACGCTGAGATCGCCTGCGGCTGCCTCGGAAGTGGGCCGCCTTCCCGGCCGCCTCATCTCGCTTGGTCGCCGCTGCGGAAGCCTTGGACTTCTTCGACCGGCTGCCGAAGAGGATCGACATGGCCCGGCGCTTCTGGGCACCGCCGCCAGCAGCCGGCGTAGCGAATGAGCTTGCGCCTTGATGATCAGGCACCGGCTGGCGGCGCGGGGCGACTTCGACCTCGGCATCATCCAGCCAGTCCTCGAAGCCGGCCGTGAGCCCCGCGCCTCCGGCCTCGTCGCTTTCCCCCATGATGGCGTCTTCCATGGCGGCCGCTCCCAAGTCCGGGTCGTCGGTGTCGTCCACCGTGCGGTCAAGGATGAGCTGGCGCTCTATCCCTACGGCCCCGGTCGTCGGCGGAAGGAGAGGGTTCTGCTAGGGGCAAACCGACTGATCAGAGGCCGGCTATCATGAGGCCGGCTACCAAAGGAAGAAAAGAAGAAAGAACTTACGACGGGCGGAGGGTTGTCGCGAGAGTACGGCCCCTTGCCGTACCGCCAATCCTCGGCGAGCTTGCAGTTGGAAATATAGTTCACCATGTAGGAGACCTCCGCATGAGGCATCTCCCTGGTGCACAGCCGGCTTGGGTCGAAGCGGCCGCTCATCTGACAAACCATGTGAGGCCGGCTTTGGAGGGGAAGAACCCGGCGCTCCACGAAGGCGGCCACCAAGTCGGCTCCGGTCAGGCCCTCCGACTGGATCATCACCCGAAGCCGGGAGACGGCTGCGTTCCCGGCCTGAGACAACGACCTGGCCCGGTAGCTCCACGAAGGTCGCCTCCCAGCCGGCGGGCCGGCTTCATAAGCCGGCAGGTTGACGTAGTCGCCTTGCTGCGCGACATTCTTCACGTAAAAGTATGACTTCTGCCAGAGCTTCACCGACTGGATCAGCGGGATGGGCGGGAACGGGTTGTTCTCGCTCGCCCGCCTCATGGCAATAAAGGCTCCGCAAGGGGCGGGCACGCCCGCGACGACGGTGCCGAGCTTGCTTTGGAAGAATTCCGCCCAGAGCTCGAGCGTGGGGAGGACCCCAAGGAAGCCTTCGCACAGCGTGACGAAGGCCGACAGCAGCATCACCGCGTTGGGCGTGAGGTGATGCGGCTGGAGGTTGTAGAATTCGAGGAAGGCTCGGAGGAACCCGCTCGCCGGAAGGCCGAAGCCGCGCAGGCAGTGCGAGCGGAAGATCACCCGCTCGCCCTCCTCCGGTGCCGGCGAAATCTCCTTCTCCGGCGCTAGACGAACCCGAACGAAGTCCTCGCCGGGCAGGCGTCGCGTCTGGCGGAGGAACTCGACGTGGTCCTCATGGACGTTGGAGCCATCCCACGAGCTTGACAGCGCCATGGGGCAGCGCGGCGAGAAGCAAGACGATGCGGCGGCGGAGCAAAGCGATGGCGGAACGGCGCGGCAAAGAGCTGCTGCGGGGAAGAGAAGAAGAAGGAGGGCGAGAAGGGGCGGAGTGAGGGAGAGCGCGCGAGCCTCTGCCGCTCCCCCTCCTCCTCCTACTTATAGACCGCGCGGCGGAGCCGAGGAGGCGCGGCGTGGGGGAACGTGGGGATCAACTGCGCCCACTCCCCCACGTCCCGCGATTATTGTGCCTTGATGGCAGAATAAAACCGCCGCGGGAAGGCGAGCGGTCCATGTGGGCCGCGGAAGATCCGCGCTCGGACCGAGGCCTGCGAGTGGCGGGCCCGGGCCTGCGGCGGCGTCCCGTCGCGCGCGTGCGTTGGCAGGATTTCCTCGCCACGTGGCCCGCGTTCCCGCCTACGAGAAACGGAGCTTTTCCGAAGACGGCGCGCACAAGCAAAGCCGGCCCCTCAGGATAGGAAGCTGACCAAGCTTCTCGTCCCTTTATCAGCCTCGAAGCTCGCTCAGCTTCGGGGACTACTGTCGGAGTAAGTGACCACGGGTAGCCTAGCCGGCTCCCCCTGGCCTTTCTGAAAAAATTACGAGCCGATCCGGCTCTCAAGAATCCAAGACATGGGGCCGCCTTCCCCTGGCCGGCTGTCTCCCAGGCCGGCTATTGGAAGGCGGCCCGACTTCAGCCCTCATGAAGAAAGCCGCGGGAGGGCCGGCTCCGAGGAGCCGGCTGCGAGAAGGCCGACTCCAAGGAGCCGGCTCCCATAAAGCGGTCAAGACCGTACCCTCGAAGTCTGCATCCACATAACGGCGATGTGACGGGGCGTGGCTACAGTGAAGCCTGCCACCCCCGAATCCCGGAGCGCGCCTGGCACAGTGCGCCGTACGGGTGGCCATGACCCGTCCGGCGCAGCACTGTTGCCACGTTGACCCTGATGTCATCCACGACGGGCTACCAGTACGGCCCACGGGCGGTGGGCCCCTTCGGGCAGAGAGACACCCGAAGGCGGCCTGGCCTCCCCCAGTCGGCCCAAGACGGAGCCGGCTCTCTCCAGCCGGCTTGCCACCCCCTCGAAGGAGACGCCCCATTAAGGAGACAAGACGCGGTGAGGCTACAGTGGTCACCCGCCGGACGGCAGCACTGTAGCCACGCTTACCTCGGCGAAGCCCTCGTCACCAAGATTGAGCAACAGTAACCAGCCACCGACAAGGCCCTGGACAGTGGGGCCTGCCTGTCGACCAAGGAGCCGGTAGCCGGCGGGACCCACCAGCCGGCGGGCCCCAGCAGCCGGCGCAGAAGCCGGAGAGCGAAGACACAGACGGCTGGGCCCCACGCCCAGCCGGATTACCATTGTACCCCCCGGGGGTAGGCCTATATAAACCCCCCGGGACACCCATGTAAAGGGATGGATCCCTGCTAGTTTTAGACACCACGTAGGGAGGAGAAGAGAGCAAGCAGAGCCCTTCTTCCTCCTCTCGCCAAACAGCTCAAGGAGCATCGTGTACTACTTGTTCATCGAGTGATCATGCGGAGACCCCGCAGAGCAGCAGTAGGGGTGTTATCTCCACGGAGAGCCCCGAAGCTGGGTAAGATTCGCCGGCGTGCATGTCTTCGCCTCATCCCGTTTCCAGGCACCGGCGATGTTTTACTGGCTCCCACAATGATAAGCCACCCATTGGCATATGTCGCACCTACCACCCGACAATCATGCAAATTCTTCAAGAGCGCAATCAAGGCAACCAAGGGAACCAAGGCAACAATCAGAATCATTTTGCTTCACTCAACCAGTTCCTTACTAACGGGCCAAAGACTTTCAGCAATTGTGTTGAGGCAACCGATGCTGACGATTGGCTTGTGGATCTGTGCAAGCATTTCGAGTGCAGTAACATCAGGCCTGAGGACTTTGTTAAGTTCGCTTCCTTCCAACTCAAAGATCAAGCTGCAGAATGGTTCCAGCAGTACAAGGATTCCCGAGGTGGATGTGTTATCACCTGGGATGAATTCCGTCAAGATTTTCGAGCTCATCATATTCCCCAGAGCATGGTTGAAAGCAAGCGTGAGGAATTCCGCAATCTGAAGCAAGGCTCTTTGTCTGTCTATGACTACAACAAGTTGTTTCAGAAGCTCGCCCGCTTTGCTAAGCAGGACGTCCCTGATGAGAAGAGCATGATATATCAGTTCAGGGGTGGTCTCAGAGAAGAAATTCAGCTAGCTCTTGTTCTCTTTGAGCCCTTGAGGTACAATGAGTTCTACAACATGGCATTGAAGCAAGAGGCTGCTCAGTTGAGGTGTGATGCTTCCAAGAAGCGAGTCAGAGATGTTACTCCTTCTACCTCTACTCAAGTGGCCAAGCAGCAGAAGTTTTGGCTTCCTCCTCCTCCGTTCCGTCAGCCGTATCAGCAAAAGAGCAAAGGTGGCAGTGGTTCTTCCCACCCACCCAACCCTGGCTTTCAGAACAAGACTGCGTCTCAAGCTCCAAGATCGAGTGCTCCGTATCACCGTCCGCTTTCAGAGGTCACGTGCAACAAGTGCCAACAGAAGGGTCACTATGCCAACAAGTGTTTCAACTAGAGGCGTCTTCCCCCTCCTCCTCCTGTCAGATCGGCAAGTACAGCTGTAGTCAAGCATAACCCCAAGCACGCCAAGGTCAATTCGATGAATGCAGCCCAGGCAGAGGACTCGTCAGATGTGATCATGGGTAACCTTCCTGTTAACGATGTTCCTGCAAAAGTTCTATTTGACACTGGTGCATCGCATTCCTTTTTGTCATGCCCTTTTGCATCGAAGCACAATGTTGACACTGAGATCATGCCCAAAGTCATGCAAGTTGTTTCTCTCGGGAAGCTTTTGACTTCTAGTTTGGTTGCTCCCGATATCTCTATCAGATTGGGTGATTACAAGTTTCTCTCTTCTCCGGTGGTTCTTGGTAACTCGGATATTGATCTTATTCTTGGAATGGATTGGCTCTCTAAGCACAAGGCACATCTTGATTGTGCTGCCAGGTGTCGTGGTTCTAACTCTGACAGTGATGTAGGGGGGTGAGTATGGAGAGGCTAGATCCTAGCTATTGGGAAGTTGTTACACGCGAGGTTTACGAGTTCAGGCCCTTCTCGGAGGAAGTAATAGCCCTACGTCTCGGAGCCCGGAGGCGGTCGACTGGATTATACGTGTATGGATTACAGGGGTGCGAACCTTTGATACTGAGGAGGGGGGTGGCTTATATAGAGTTCGGCAAGCCCCTCCAGCCCTCGGTAATGCAAGGTTTAAAGTACATTAAGACTAGGGGTTACTGGTAACGCCCCTAATAAAGTGCTATGATGACCATAAAGACTACTTAATAGCCGACCGTTCTTCTCCGGAGTGACTTCAGATCTCCTGGCGGTCGAGTGGCTAGCTTCATGGTCGAGTGGTAGCTTCTTGGTCGAGTGTCTTGAACCTGTCGAGTGAGGTACCTTCAACTCGATTGATAGGTGATTTCTTCTAGGGATGTCCTTGGGTAGGGCTCTTTGGACGGGTCCGTGCCCCTACCCTAGGTACATAGCTTCGTCATTAGCCCCCGAATTGATCGAGGTTAGAGTGGGGAAAGAGTTGGGGATCCTTTCCGACTGGTTCTTTGGGGCTGTATGAGTGCCTCGTTTAGGGCCAGTTGTCACGGATGACGTCATCAACCTCTTTCAGTCGCCTTGATCCATTCCAGGCCTTTCGTCGAGTGAATATCTTTGCTTGCGACATGCTGAGTGTTGGTGCGAGCGGGATACTCTGTTTTTGGCAAGTGGTTCTGCGGTCCGCGGATCTCACGGGATTCAGATTTTGGGAAGCGCACGAGACGGGAGCAGCCGCAGTAATCGGAAGTGATAAAGTGGAAACTCCTCGATCCTCGCGTCGCCTTTTTCGCCACGTGCTACGCGCGCGTCTGCTGCGGGATTTGACTGGACTGCCTGGGCCTACCAGTCAGCCACTCGGGAGCGGCCTCTTATAAGTTGCCGGCTCGGGGTTTCCAAGCCGTGCGCTTCTCTTCTTCTTCCTTCTTCCTCTCTCAGTTGCCAGCCCTCCCGTGACCTTCGGCCGTACCCTAGCGCCGTTAGCCCGTGTGAGACCTCGCCGGCGACGATGGTGAAGGGCAAGACCACTGCTTTGGAGCGCGCGAAGAAGGTGGCGGTGGCGGGGAAAGGAAAGAGGTCTGCACGAGGCGGATCTTCCTCCCGGACCACCCTGCCCAAGGGTTGGATTCAGGGCGACTGGATGCCATCTGTGCTCCGGCAGGAAGATCTCGATGACATGGTCGAGGGAGGAGCCATTCCCCATGAGGCTGCGTGTCTCCCGGGGGGAGATCGAACCTCAACCCCGCAACGGTGAGTGTGTGCTCCTCGCCACCCACATCGACCGAGGGTTTTCTCTGCCTCCCCATCCATTCTTCCGGAGCTTCTTGAATTTCTTCGGAGCGCAGCTCCATAGTCTATCTTGCCGCGTTCATTTCTATGTGCGAGGCCTTCCTGGGTTGCCGTCCGCATTGGGGGCTTTTCAAGCATATTTTTACTTGCCGCTCTCAGTCGGTTAAAAAGGCCAAGTCGAGTGATGAGAAGACGCAAGTGATCCAGCTGTGCGGGGGCCTGGCGATCCAGACGAGGGGGAAGAGTTGTTTCCCCTCTATCACCTTCCCGGAGTCGGTCCGCGGCTGGCAGTCGACCTGGTTCTACTGCCAGGACCAGGCGACCCCCGGACAGTCGACTGGTCTTCCTCCTTTTTCCCTCGACCGAGCCGAGAAGCCTGTCTCTCTGAAAGTCACGCTGGAGGAAAGGGCCCAAGTCAAGGTATTGGCGGGTCGAGTGGTTGAGCTTGTCCGTGAGGGGGTGACTGGGATGGACCTATTAGAGGTCTTTCTCCAGAGGCGTATCCAACCGCTCCAGGCGCGAGACCACCCGATGTGGCTGTATTCTGGCCTTGATGACACCACTCGGATCCACCCGGAGGAGGTCACCGACGAGATGCTGGAGGGGTGGATGTCAAGCATCACGGGGAACAAAGACAACCCCTAAGGAGCCAGAAGGGTAATTCCACTCGACAACTCATATGAAGTGGATCAGGTATGTCTTTGTGTCGGATATCTGGCCTTCTGTATTGGTCTTCTTTGGGTAAGTCGATTGAGTTTTGTCCTGTCTGTTGTCTTCCAGGCGACCATTGAGATGTACTCAACGCCCAACGGGGCACAAGGGTCGACTGAGGAAGGTGAGGGGAGCGGAGGCGAGAGCGGAGACGACCAGGGCGGGTGGGAGTCCGACGGTGAGGGAGAGGAAGGCGACGACATCTTCTCCAGCGAAGAGGAGGAGGAGGCTGAACCCTCCCGCCCGGAGGGGCGATCCAAGCTCACCCACGATCCAGCGCAGGAACGTGGCAAGGCGACTGCTCCTGTTGGGCAGTCGTCAAAACGCCCTCGGACTTCTTCTCCTCCGCCGACCGGGAAGGCTCCCAAGCACCCACGAGCGATGCCATCCAAGCCGCCCAAGGCCTTGCCCAAGATGAAGATAGTTGTTCCCACCATTTCCGGGTAACAATAACACTTGCTTTCCTTTGTCGACTGTGGACGGATCCTTGGTTGATTCACTGGGCCAACTGACTAACTTTCGAGATTTGCAGTGGTGCAACTTCTGAGGTCTCCGCCAGGAACGACGACCAAGAGATGGAGGACGCTGTCACCTCCAACCCTGGTACGATCACTGACGTCCTGCTTTCGAGTCGACTGAAACTTTATTGCGACTCTAGTCGATTGAATGTTTTCCTTGCAGCTCCTCCTCATGTTATTGACCTCCCGGATGACGACGACAATGAACCACTGAGGGCGAAGAGGAAGAAGAAGGCATTGGCTGGCAAGACTCCGTAATCCACTCCGGCGCCTGAGGCCGTAATTCGGGACGATGGCGAACCCACTTGGGCTTCCGTGACTTTCGCTGTTCCTCTGATGAGTGTGCGGCCTTCAGCGTCGACTACGGATCCGTCTTCGCTTTTTGCTGCGTACCCCGTCCCTGAGGACCAAGCGGCTGCTGCGAAGGAGGCTGTACGCCAGGCTGGAATCATGATGGAACAGGTGAAAGTGGCTCGGGAGGCTTTCCAGGCGGCTTATGACGCAAGCTCGGCTCTTCAGAGCAATGTCCAGGTCAGTCGACTTCAACACTTGGTCTGTTTCGATATGTCCTTTGAAGAATCTCTTTTCCGAAGATCTTTAAGTTTGTACACCCACTGGGTGTGTTTGCCAATTCCTGGACGAGTGGGGGCACGCTAAGTGCACCCACTGGGTGTAGTCCCCGAGACTATGGTGGACTGCTGGCAGTCGACTATAGTCTTTAAATTGAGTCGTTGTAGTTGAGTTTCTTCGCTCTGTCTGATCGGTCATGTCGAATGGAACGGTATCCTGTCGACTGCGGGCAGTCGACATCTTTCTCTCTTTCTTTTTTTACTGTGGGGGCACGCTGAGTGCACCCACTGGGTGTAGTCCCCGAGGCTACTGTCGAATGTTTCGCTTCGGCTGTAGTCTTAGAAACTCCATTATTGTCTCTTAGCTGCTCGGAAGCAACTTGTCTTGGACTCGACTTCAGGGGTCGGTCGGGTGGGATAGGAACCGGTGGGGGCACGCTAAGTGCACCAACTGGGTGTAGTCCCCGAGACTATGGTGGACTGCTGGCAGTCGACCGTAGTCTTTGTTGCTTTTTTTACTGAAATTGTAACTCCTCCCCTTTGACTTCAGAGATCTTGTGATCTTGGAACCCGCTTGGCTGACTTGGAGAAGCAGCAAATTCAAATGAACCTTGATCTGGAGCTGGCCAGGACAGAGCTGCAGAAGGTCAGAGACGGCGCCGCAGGTAAGACGCCTTTGTCGACTGGTTAGTTTTTAGGCTTGAGTATCTTTTCGCTTTCTCCGACTCAGTCATCATTTTTTGCAGAAAAACTGAAAGAAGCTCTAGCGAAGAAGGATCAGGACTTGGCTGCTGCCCGTAAGGAGGCTGATGACAAGACTGCTCTGGCCACACGGAAGCTGGCTACGGTCGACCAATTGGAAAAAGAGAATACCAGGTTGCAGACCGCTCTGAATGAAGCCAACAGGTTGACTGCAAATTGGAAGAAGGAGAACCTCCTCTTGGGTGAGAAGATGGAAGGCATCGCTCGTAGGAGGGACGACCTGGAGGGCTACTTGAGGAGTTTTGCCAAGAAGTTGTACATCAAGCTCGAAGGTGCACATTCAGTTCCGACTGTTTTTTTTTGTGTCGACTCAGTTTTACGAAATTTGACTTATCCTTGGGTCGTGTAGAAATTTGCCAGAACTTTAAAGAGGAGATTGGGCGGATCGAAACAGGTTTGGATCCAATCAACTCTCCGGTGAAAGATGAAGCTGCCATGAACCTGCTCTGACTGGAATCTCGTGTTGACGGCGTCGTGGATTACTTGGCTCGACTGAAGGTTGCCATGACGCGGATCAACCCGACGCTTTGGCCAGAGTCTACGCTCCAGAATGACCTCGAGTCTCTGATGACTCGACTCAACGGAATCCCTGACCGAGTGCAGGAGTGGAAGAAGTCTTTAGCTTGGTGTGGCGCTGACGTGGCTCTGTCTCTGGTCCGCGTCCATTGCAAGGAGGTGCGGGAGGAGAAGCTGGCCGCCATCCAAGTCGCCAACACGAGGAAGCACAACTTCCAGGATTTCATGGAGACATTTATTGTTGCTGCTACCCGTATCGCAGACGGGATCGACTTGGATGAGTTTGTCGCCCCTGCCAGTCCTCTTCCTCCTGAGGAATGAAAAAACTTGCCTCCGAATGCCGAGTGTATTTTGTAATCCATTAAACTCTGCCTTAAATTTGCCTCGGGAATGCCGAGTGGACTTGTAACAGTTAAACTTTGCCGAGCCACGGGCTCGAGTACTTTGAGGTCTGGGACCTTTTAGGCTTTATCCGAAATCGATTTCTCGTTGGGCATCTTCATGATTTAATTCGTCGAGTGAAACTTGATCTTCACTCGGAATGACCTTAGGCGAGCACTGGGCTGCAGCTAAGCCCCCGAGTGGGAGGTTTGCTCTCCACTTGGTAGGATTTTTAAATACTTAGGCGAGCACTGGGCTGCAGCTAAGCCCCCGAGTGGGAGGTTTGCTCTTCACTCGGTAGGATTTTTTCAAACTTAGGCGAGTGCCGGACTGCAGCTAAGTCTCTAAGTGAGAGGACTTAGGCGAGTGCTGGACTGCAGCTAAGCCCCCGAGTGGGAGGATTGCACTCCACTCGGTAGGATTTTTAAACACTTAGGCGAGCACTAGGCTGCAGCTAAGCCCCCGAGTGGGAGGTTTGCTCTTCACTCGGTAGGATTTTTTCAAACTTAGGCGAGTGCCGGACTGCAGCTAAGTCTCTAAGTGAGAGAACTTAGGAGAGTGCTGGACTGCAGCTAAGCCCCCGAGTGGGAGGATCGCTCTCCACTCGGTAGGATTTTTAAACACTTAGGCGAGTGTCGGACTGCAGCTAAGTCTCTAAGTGAGAGGACTTAGGCGAGTGTTGGACTGCACCTAAGCCTCCGAGTGGGAGGATCGCTCTCCACTCGGTAGGATTTTTCAAACTTAGGCGAGTGCTGACTGCAGCTAAGTCTCTTCGTAGGAGAACTTAGGCGAGTGCTGGACTGCAGCTAAGCCCCCGAGTGGGAGGTTTGCTCTCCACTCGGTAGGATTTTTCAAACTTAGGCGAGTGCTGACTGCAGCTAAGTCTCTTCATAGGAGAACTTAGGCGAGTGCTGGACTGCAGCTAAGCCCCCGAGTGGGAGGTTTGCTCTCCACTCGGTAGGATTTTTCAAACTTAGGCGAGCGCTGACTGCAGCTAAGTCTCTTCGTAGGAGAACTTAGGCGAGTGCTGGACTGCAGCTAAGCCCCCGAGTGGGAGGTTTGCTCTCCACTCGGTAGGATTTTTTTTGAACTTAGGTGAAACGGATTCGCGGCTAAGTTACCCACTGGGGGTTTTCGTATGTAAACAAAAGTGACATCAATCATTGGAACACTCTTGATTTTGATAAAAACGAACTGCAGGAAGTTTCTTTATTACATCTTCAAGGAAGGAACTTAAGTGTAAAAGGGGCGGAGTAGTTCCGCATTCCAAGCTCGAGGCTCGTCGATCTGGCGATCAACATTGTAGAGGTGATACGCTCCATTGTGGAGGACTCTGGTGATGATGAAGGGGCCTTCCCAAGTAGGAGCAAGCTTGTGTGGTTTCTGTTGATCCACTCGGAGGACCAAATCTCCTTCTTGGAAGGCTCGACTCTTCACATTCCGGGCATGGAATCGACGCAAGTCTTGCTGATAAATGGTCGATCTGATCATGGCCATCTCCTCTCTTCTTCTAGGAGGTCGACTGCGTCTTGCCGGGCCTGTTCTGCTTCATCTTCGGTGTAAAGCTCGACTCGGGGCGCGTTGTGAAGGAGATCACTTGGCAGAACGGCTTCGGCTCCATAAACAAGAAAGACTAGGGTTCTTCCAGTCAACCGGTTAGGGGTGGTCCTCAATCCCCACAGAACTGACGGAAGCTCGTCGACCCAAGCACCTGCCGCATGCTTGAGATCACGCATCAGCCGAGGCTTCGGTCCTTTGAGAATCAAACCATTTGCTCTTTCAGCTTGTCCATTCGACTGAGGATGCGCGACCGACGCGTAGTCGACTCGTGTGCCTTGAGAGGCGCAAAAAGCTCTGAACTGGTCCGAATCGAAGTTTGACCCATTGTTAGTGATGATGCTATGAGGGACTCCATATCTGAATGTCAGTCCTCTGACGAAACTGATAGCAGTGCCAGCGTCGAGGTTCTTGATAGGCTTGGCTTCAATCCATTTGGTGAACTTGTCGACTGCCACAAGCACATGCGTGAATCCGCTCCTGCCTGCTCTCAGTGGACCAACCATGTCTAGTCCCCAGACAACAAAGGGCCAGACGAGTGGAATGGTCTTCAGGGCTGATGTAGGCTTGTGTGACATGTTGGAGTAGAACTGGCAGCCTCCACACTTGTCGACTATTACTTTCGCCATCTCATTTGCTCTAGGCCAGTAAAATCCCGCTCGGTATGCTTTAGCCACAATGGTCCGAGAGGACGCATGGTGGCCACAGGTCCCCGAGTGGATATCATCAAGGATCATCCGACTTTCTTCTGGTGTTATGCATTTCTGACCGATTCCAGTCGCGCTTTCTCTATACAACTGCCCCTTTATGACTGTGAAGGCCTTGGATCGGCGGACGATCTGTCGAGCCTCTTCTTCGTCCTCTGGGAGCTCTTTCCTTAGGATATACGCGATGTACGGTATCGTCCAATCGGGAGTGATTGCCAAGACTTCCATGATCAGGTCGACCACAGCAGGAACTTCGACTTCAGTCGGATCTGTAGCACTTTTCGGTTGTGGGGCTTCTTCTGTGAAAGGATCCTCCTGGACTGACGGTGAGCGGATGTGCTCCAGAAACACATTGCTGGGAATGGCTTCTCTCTTGGAGCCTATCTTTGCCAGATCATCAGCTGCTTGATTTTTCAGTCGGGGGATGTGATGAAGCTCTAACCCCTCGAATTTCTTTTCTAGCTTTCTCACTGCATTGCAATATCCAGTCATAGCCGGACTTCTGACGTCCCACTCTTTCATCACCTGATTAACCACCAAATCTGAGTCGCCATAGACCATGAGGCGATGAACGCCGAGTGAAATGGCCATGCGCAACCCATACAGAAGTGCTTCATACTCTGCTTCATTGTTGGAGGAATCGAAGTGAATCTGGAGAACGTATCTGAGCTTATCTCCTCGGGGGGAGACTAGAACTACCCCAGCACCGGAACCATTCAGCATCTTAGATCCATCGAAGAACATGGTCCAGTGCTCCGAGTGAACTTGAGTCGGAAGTTTCTGTTCAATCCACTCGGCGACGAAATCTGCAATTGCTTGGGACTTGATAGCCTTCTTTGCTTCAAACTTGATAACTAAGGGAAGGAGTTCAATCGCCCACTTGGCCACTCGACCAGTTGCATCTCTGTTATGCAGAATCTCTGACAATGGGGCGTAGCTGACGACTGTAATGGAGTGGTCAGAGAAGTAATGTGCAACCTTCTTCGTGGTCATGTAAATCCCATATACAAGCTTCTGGTAGTGAGGGTATCTTTGTTTTGAAGGGGTCAAAACTTCAGACAGATAATAGACTGGGCGCTGAACTCTGAAGGCCTTTCCTTCTTCTTCCCGCTCGAGCGTGAGTACTGTACTGACAACTTGTCCCGTGGCCGCAATGTACAGCAGCAGAGGCTCTTTGCTGATTGGGGCAGCAAGCACCGGCTGGGTGGAGAGCAGAGCTTTGAGTTCTGCAAACGCTGCGTCAGCTTCTGGAGTCCACTCGAACTTGTCAGACTTCTTCATCAGTCGGTAAAGAGGCAATGCTTTCTCACCGAGTCGAGAAATGAATCGACTTAGAGCGGCCAAGCAACCTGTGAGCTTCTGGACATCGTGTATACGCACGGGGCACTTCATCCGGAGTATGGTGCCAACTTTCTCAGGGTTAGCGTCGATTCCTCGTTCGGAAACGAGAAAACCGAGTAACTTTCCACCTGGAACTCCGAATGTGCATTTTGATGGATTGAGCTTGATATCATATCTCCTGAGGTTAGCAAAGGTTTCAGCAAGGTCAGTCAGTTGGTCGGAACCTTTCCGTGACTTAACCACAATATCATCCATGTATGCTTCTACGTTCCAACTGATCTGAGTGAGCAAACACTTCTGAATCGTCCTCATGAACGTGGCTCCAGCATTCTTGAGGCCGAAGGGCATGGTGACATAACAGAAGCACCCAAATGGGGTGATGAAAGCCGTTCTAATCTCGTTAGGTCCATACAGACGGATCTGATGGTACCCTGAATAAGCATCTAGAAAAGACAAACGCTCACATCCCGCGGTCGAGTCCACTATCTGGTCGATGCGGGGGAGAGGGAAATGATCTTTCGGGCAGGCCCGATTGATATGTTTGAAATCAATGCACATGCAAAGTGACTTGTCCTTTTTGGGGACCATGACGACATTGGCGAGCCACTCGGAGTGGTAAATCTCTCGGATGAACTCCGCTGCTAAGAGCCGAGCCACCTCCTCGCCAATGGCTTTCCTCTTCTGGATGGCAGACCGTCGAAGATGTTCTTTCACAGGCTTGAACTTCGGGTCAACTCGCAGACGGTGCTCAGCCAGCCCCTTGGGAACTCCAGGCATGTCAGAAGGCTTCCATGCGAAGACGTCCCAGTTCTCACGGAGGAACTGGATGAGCGCTTCTCCCTATTTAGAGTCGAGCGTCGTCGAGATGTGAGTCGGAGTGGCATCGGGGTCGGTCGGGTGAATGTGAGCCATCTTTGTTTCACCGGTCGACTGAAAAGCTGACTCTGAAGCAGGCTTCTTGGCCCATAGCAATTCACTCGGATCGGCAGTCTTTTGGTACTCTTGCAGCTCGACCACTGCCATCTGAGCATCTGCAATCTTTGAGCCTTTTTGAAAGCGCTCTTCTGCCTTCTTCCGATTGCCTGTAACAGTGATTACCCCTTTGGGGCCAGGCATCTTCAATTTGAGATACACGTAACATGGTCGGGACATGAAGCGTGCGTAAGCTGGCCTGCCCAAAATGGCGTGATAAGCACTTTGGAAGTCCACAACCTCGAATGTCAACTTTTCCTTGCGGTAATTCTTTGAATCACCGAAAACCACATCAAGAGCGATTTGGCCGAGTGATTGGGCTTTCTTCCCAGGGATGACTCCGTGGAAACTCATGTTATTGGTGCTGAGCCTAGACATAGGAATGCCCATTCCTTTCAATGTTTCAGCATACAGTATGTTCAGGCCACTGCCACCATCCATCAGGACTTTAGTTAGTCGAGTGCCTTCAACAATTGGGTCGACCACCAAAGCTTGCCTCCCAGGGGTGGCAATGTGCGTCGGGTGATCAGACTGGTCGAATGTGATGGCAGTCTGAGACCACTTCAGGTAACTGGGTGTTGCCGGGGCAACCATGTTCACCTCTCGGTTAATGACTTTCAGTCGACTTTTGCTCTCGACATCGGCAAAAATCATCAGGGTGGAATTGACTTGGGGGTATCCATCGTCACTGTCTTCCTTGTCCTCGACTCTGTCCGACTCTTTTTCCTTATCCTTGGACTACTTTCCTTGGAACTGCTGGATCAGGAGCCGGCACTGTCGAGTGGTATGCTTTGGGTAAATAAAATTACCCTCTTCATCCTTCTTGGTGTGGATGTGGCATGGCAGATCCAAAATATCATTTCCATCTTGATCCTTGACTTTCTTGGGCTTCCAGGGGCCTTTGGGTTTTCCCTTGAAGTTTCACTAGGCTACGGCCAGGGCCTCCCCAAGAGCGGCTGGCTCGGCCTTCCGCTTCTGCTTTCGACTGGAATTGCCTCCAGTTTCCTGGGCGACTGCTTTCTGCTTGCCACTCCGGAGTCGATCTTCATCTTCTCCGTTAGCGTACTTGGTGGCAATCTCCATCATCCGATTCAGAGACATCTCTCCAGTTCGACCGAACTTCAGATTCAACTCTCTGTATTTAACACCTTCCTTGAAGGCACAAACTGCTTGATGGTCTGGCACATTCTCAACCGAGTGATGCAGCGTGATCCACCTTTGGATGTATTCCCTCAGAGTTTCATTCGGCTTCTGCACGCAAGACCACAACTCTGTAAGGCCTGCAGGTCGCTTGCATGTTCCTTCAAAAGTCGTGATAAACACTCGGGAGAGGTCCTCCCAGGTGTAAATGCTGCTGGGTGCTAACTGATTTAGCCACGCTCTGGCCGAGCCCTCTAACATGAGAGGCAAATGCTTCATGGCCACCTCATCATTGCCACCGCCAATCTGTACAGCCACTCGGTAATCTTCGAGCCAGGTGTCAGGCTTAGATTCACCGGTGAACTTGCTGATTCCAGTCGCCAGCCTGAAATTGGAAGGAATCACTGCGGCTCTGATGGCTCGACTGAAACACTCTGGCCCTGAAACCCGCGCTCTGCTGCTGGCGGGCGCATCTCTATTCTGGCCTTCCCGATGAGCCCTGTTCCTATCAACCAAGCCTTGAACAAGGACAAACCTCGCGTCAAAGCCTGGGTCCCTGGGGTCGACTGGAATCCTCTGCCCGACACTATGAGGGCGTCTGTCGTCTTGCCATCGAGGCGCATATGACCCACTCCTCGGGGGAGGGGTTGGCACTCGACGTCGATCATCACGGTCGAATCGGTGATCATACTGCTCATTCCTCCTATACTGGTCACGCCGGTCACCATGTCCCTCACGCCTCGGGGGCAATCTCGGGCTGTGAGCCGACTCGACTGTATCTGTTGCGACAGATCGACTATGGATCCTGTTCCGCGACTGAGAGACAGCAGAATTCTGGTTTCCCGCCGCCCGGAGCAGTGCTCTGATCTGCAACAAGCCTCTGCCCGCTTCCGATTGGGAGGGCTGAATTGATTCTGCTATACGGGCCGCAGCGGCCAAATTCTGAACTGGGGTTCGGTATACCTGCGGCGGCGGGAAGAGCTGACACCGACTGGACTCGGGAGCTTGCTGACGTCGACTGGACTCGGGAGCCCGCTGACGCGCTTGCTCGTCGAGTATCCACTGGAGATTCTCCAGTCGGGTGTGCTCCGCCAGGTTAGCCAAGCGCGCATCCTCCAAGGCCCGGGCCTCGGGGGTTTCTCCAACAATAGGAGTGTGGAGCGCGTCCATGTTCCGATGGTGAAGCTCCTCTCGCTGTAATGATGTGAGAGGTTCGGGGAGATACTCATCGTGGGGATGCGACGGGTCGCCCCCACCCGCGCCTCCACTAGCGCGAGGGAAACCAGGAGGACTGTCCGTCCCATCGACCGCCAGAACCTCAGCCACTGGGTCGTTGCTGTCGCACTCGGATGCGGTCTCTGCGGACCCAGTTGATAGGTCGAACAGGCCGCAGAGGGATTTGTCGGGCTCGATCGCCGCGACTTGCGGGGTGGCCGACTGGCGAGCCACGGCATGTCTCACCCACCTCCGAAGTCTCGACCGACCGGAGCGCTTGTGCCGGTGGGAGGCAGAGCAGGGAGACGATACGGGGGCCGACCGATATTGGGTCAACGGTTGCCGCAGGAGGACGCCACGAACGCATGCGCAGAAATGCGTTGCACCGCGGACGGGGAGCGCGTCGATGTCGAGTGGCGCCTCCTGGAGCCAGGCGGAGTCGTCGGCGATGAACGTGAGCGTGCCGAGATGGATCTCGCGGCCCTCCACCAAAACTCCGCACGAAACCATGATCAAAGGGGATCGGAAAAATCGCAACTTCTCCAATCAGGCGCTAAGACTGCTGCCCCAAGGTGGGCGCCAACTGTCGTGGTTCTAACTCTGACAGTGATGTAGGGGGGTGAGTATGGAGAGGCTAGATCCTATCTATTGGGAAGTTGTTACACGCGAGGTTTACGAGTTCAGGCCCTTCTCGGAGGAAGTAATAGCCCTACGTCTCGGAGCCCGGAGGCGGTCGACTGGATTATACGTGTATGGATTACAGGGGTGCGAACCTTTGATACTGAGGAGGGGGTGGCTTATA
Source organism: Triticum aestivum (assembly GCF_018294505.1). Lineage (NCBI taxonomy): Eukaryota > Viridiplantae > Streptophyta > Magnoliopsida > Poales > Poaceae > Triticum > Triticum aestivum. The sequence goes on from NC_057812.1 coordinate 153,011,607, forward strand.
TAGAGTTCGCCGGCCCCTCCAGCCCTCAGTAATGCAAGGGTTTAAAGTACATTTAAGATTGGGCGTTACTGGTAACGCCTCTAATAAAGTGCTATGATGACCATGAAGACTACTTAATAGCTGACCGTTTGCCTACGGAGTGACTTCAGGTCTCCTGGCAGTCGAGTGATTAGCTTCATGGTCGAGTGGTAGCTTCTTGGTCGAGTGTCTTGAACCTGTCGAGTGGGGTACCTTCAAGTCGATTGATAGGTGATTTCTTCTAGGGATGTCCTTGGGTAGGGCTCTTTGGACGGGTCCGTGCCCCTACCCTAGATACATAGCTTCGTCACCAGGCAGATTCAATTGACTCATTCGTCTGAGGATGTAATTGTCTTTGCCCCTCGTGATAATACTATCCGTCTGTTTTCTCTCAATGAGAAGGGTGAATTGGATGCCATCTCGCAAATTCCAGTCGTTTGCGAATATCAAGACGTCTTTCCAGAAGAGCTTCCAGGAATGCCTCCGCACCGGCCAGTTGAATTCGTTATTGATCTTGAACCTGGCATGGAACCTGTGTGCAAACGTCCTTACAAGCTCGGACCTGAAGAGTTGAAGGAGCTAAATAAGCAACTCGATATTCAAGAAAGAATGGGTCTCATCCGGCCTAGTTCTTCTCCGTGGGGTTGTGGTGTTCTTTTTGTGAAGAAGAAGGATGGAACGAACCGACTTTGTGTTGATTACCGTCCAATGAACAAGAAGACCATCAAGAACAAATACCCACTTCCCAAAATCAATGAGCTATTCGAACAACTCCAAGGTGCCCAAGTATTCTCCAAGCTTGATCTCCGTATGGGTTATCATCAGATTCGAATCCGTGAGCAAGATATTCCCAAGACGGCTTTCAGGACAAGCTTTGGTTCATATGAATACACTGTCATGTCTTTTGGTCTCGTCAACGCTCCTCCGACATTCTCTCGCATGATGAACTTCATCTTCAACGCCTACACCAATGACTTTGTTTTGGTCTATCTCGACGACATTCTGGTTTTTTCGAAGAGCAAGGAAGATCATGCCAAGCACTTGCGTTTGGTACCCGATAAGCTCAGAGAACATCAGTTCTACGCCAAGTTCTCCAAGTGTGAATTTTGGCTCGATGAGGTTCTTTATCTTGGTCATATTATCTCTGCCAAGGGCATTGTCGTGAATCCTGAGAAGGTGTCTGCAATTGTGAATTGGGAACCTCCTCAGAACGTGAAGCAACTCCGCAGCTTCCTCGGTCTAGCAAGCTATTACCGAAGATTCGTTGAAAACTTTTCTAAGATCGCGAAGCCTCTCTCAAATCTTCTTCAGAAGCACGTCAAGTACATTTGGTCTCCGGAGTGTGATATTGCTTTCAACACTTTGAAAGAGAAATTGATCACTGCTCCAGTTCTGACTCCGCCTGATGAATCCAAGCCGTACGAGGTCTTTTGTGATGCCTCTCTCCAAGGTCTTGGTGCAGTATTGATGCAAGAGAAGAAAGTTGTTGCTTATACCTCTCGACAGTTGAAGCCTAATGAGAAGAACTACCCCACTCATGATCTCGAGTTGGCAGCAGTTGCGCATGTTCTTTTGACTTGGAGACATCTTCTATTGGGAAGAAAAGTGGACATTTTCACTGATCACAAGAGTCTCAAGTACATCTTCACTCAGCCTAATCTCAACCTCAGGCAAACTCGATGGGTCGAAATGATTCAAGAGTATAATCCGAGTATCGAGTATACTCCAGGCAAGGCCAATGTGATTGCTGACGCATTGAGCAGGAAAGCTTACTGCAACAGTCTGATTCTCAAGCCTTATCAACCCGAGCTTTGTGAAGCTTTCCGCAAACTTAATCTGCAAGTTGTTACTCAAGGTTTCCTCGCCAACCTTCAAATCTCTCCTACCTTGGAAGACCAGATTCGCCAAGCTCAGCTTCTTGATGCTATGGTGAAAAAGGTGAAGATTGGGATTGCCAAGAGTCAACCCAAGTACAAGTGCTACCGCCTTGATGACAAGGACACTCTCTTCTTCGAGGATCGTATTGTTGTACCCAAAGGTGACCTCCGTAAAGCGATCTTGAACGAGGCTCACAATTCTCTCCTCTCCATCCACCCTGGGAGCACAAAGATGTATCAGGACCTCAAGCAGGCTTATTGGTGGACTCGAATGAAGCGTGAGATTGCTCAATTCGTGAATGAATGTGATGTCTGCAGAAGAGTGAAGGCAGAATACCAAAGGCCATCGGGTCTCCTCCAACCTCTTGCCATTCCAGAATGGAAGTTTGACCACATTGAAATGGACTTCGTGACTGGGTTTCCAAAGTCCAAGCGTGGCAATGATGCTATATTCGTTGTCATCGACAAACTCACCAAAGTGGCTCATTTTCTGCCTATCAAAGAGTCGATCACTGCAGCTCAATTGGCGGAACTCTATACCTCTCGTATTGTCTCTCTGCATGGTATTCCTCAAGTGATCTCTTCAGACCGTGGCAGCATCTTTACATCCAAGTTTTGGGATTCTTTTCAGAAGGCCATGGGCACGAACATCCGCTTCAGCACAGCTTTCCATCCTCAAACTAGCGGTCAAGTCGAGCGTGTCAACCAGATTCTTGAAGATATGCTCAGGGCTTGTGTGATCTCCTTCGACATGAAGTGGGAGGATTGTCTTCCTTATGCTGAATTCACCTACAACAACAGTTTTCAAGCAAGTTCGGGCAAGGCCCCATTTGAAATTCTGTATGGCAGGAAGTGCCGTACCCCTCTCAACTGGTCTGAAACCGGTGAACGTCAGCTGCTGGGTAATGACTTAATCACAGAGGCAGAAGAAATGTGCAAAGTCATTCGAGATAACCTCAAAGCAGCCCAATCCCGCCAGAAGAGCTACTATGATAGTAAGCACCGTGATTTGGCTTTCGAGATCGGAGATCATGTGTACCTCCGCGTCTCTCCTATGAAAGGTACTCGTCACTTCAGTATCAAAGGGAAGCTTGCCCCCAGATACGTGGGACCTTTCAAGATTGTCAGCAAGAGAGGCGACCTCGCCTATCAACTCGAGCTTCCTTCAAACTTTGCAAATGTTCATGACGTGTTCCATGTCTCTCAACTTCGAAAGTGCTTCAAGACTCCTGACCGCACTGTCAACTTCGAGGACATTGAGCTCCAAGAAGATCTCTCTTATCGTGAGCACCCAGTTGCTATTCTTGAAGACACTGAACGCAAGACTCGCAACAAGTCAATCAAATTTCTCAAAGTCAAGTGGTCACACCATTCCGACCGTGAAGCTACATGAGAACGCAAGGATCACCTCCGTTCTGAGTACCCGGCGTTCTTTCAGTCCTAGATCTCGGGACAAGATCCTTTCGTAGTAGTGGAGTGTTGTAACACCCCGGATGTAACTTTCCCAATTTGTACTCCAACCCTTGCCGTTTCCGGCGTTAAGTTATTTTATTTTCTCGGGTTCGGGTCTTTGTCTCCGAGTGTGTTGTGGTTGTTGTCATGCATCTCATATCATGTCATCATGTGCATTGCATTTGCATACATGTTCATCTCATGCATTCGAGCATTTTCCCCGTTGTCCGTTTTGCATTCCGGCGCTTCGTTCTCCTCCGGTGGTCATTTCTAGCTTTCTCTCGTGTGTGGGGATTAAACATTTCCGGATTGGACCGAGACTTGCCAAGCAGCCTTGGTTTACTACCGGTAGACCGCCTGTCAAGTTTCGTGCCATTTGGACTTCGTTTGATACTCCAACGGTTAACCGAGGGACCGAAAAGGCCTCGTGTGTGTGCAGCCCAACACCCTTCCAATTTGGCCCAAAACCCACCTAAGCCTTCTCCATCATCTAGAGCGTTCGATCATGATCGCGTGGCCGCAAACCGCACCTCATTTGGACTCTCCTAGCTCCTTCTATGCCTATTTAAAGAACCCCCTTTCCAAATCTCGGATCCCCTCCCCGAAACCCTAGTCGTCTTCCACATCTCGCCGCCGGACACGTCCGAATTCGGGCCGGACGTGTCCGCTGCTCCCCGCTGCTGCCACGTGGCCACTCCCCATACGCCTGCCACCTCTCTCCGTCGTCGGCCCGCCGAGCCCAGGCAGGGCCCCCGCGGGGCCATCCGCGTGCGCCGCCCTCACCATCGCCCCGCTGCCTCCTCCTACCTCGCGCCGCCGCCTGCTCCGCCCCGCCGCCGCACCGGACGCCGCCGCGCCACCGCAGCGCCGCGGCCCGCCTCTCCGCCGTTCGCCGCCCCGGACGCCGCCGCCCGACGCGCCATCGCCGTCTCCGCCACCTCCCGGCCACTCCGCCGCCCGGCCGCGCCCCCGCATCGCCTCGGCCTCGCTTTTCCCTCGTCGGAGCCGCCGCCACCTCGCCGGAGCTCCTCGGTTCGCGTGCCGTGAACAGTAAACCCTAGATCTCGAGGTTGATTTTTTTTGTAAGTCCCTGGAATTTTCTAGCCCATATGCTCATGTTCATAGCTCCGTAACTTTGCATCCGTAGCTCCGATTCATGCATATAGCATATCAAAATGTTCATCTCAGAGAGTACATCATTTCATTCCATTGCATCATTTTCATTTGAGTTCATCTTGATGCCCGAAATGCTGTTAGAAGAGGGCTACTTGAGTTAATTGTCAGATCTGCTACTCCATTTAGGTTTTTGTCATTTTTGCCATGATTAATGTGTGCATGATATGCCCTGATGTTCTACATATGTTTTGTTAAGGGTTTTGTCATATTCCAAAGGTGCAACCCATGTACTTTTGTGATGTGTGTGGTGACTAGCACGAGCTTGCAAAGTGGTGCACTCGGTAATTCTGTTTTCAGGGACTTAGCATTTCCACCGAGTCCTTGATCTGTTTATTTCTTATGGCCATATGTTCATGTTGTTTCCTAGTGATCCGTGCCTCTTTTGAGGATGATCAGTAAGGATGTTTTGTTAATATTGTAGTGCTCTATCCATCCATGTCTTTGTTTGCAATTATGGAGCACCCTAGCTTGAGTCAATCGAGCTCTACTTTTGCTACTTTGTGAATCTGGCCAGATTGTCAACTTGTTTGCAATTTTGCCGATGTTGTTGTAATTGTTCTGTGCATGCTATGCTATTGTTCTTGCCATGTCTAGCTTGCATTTTGTGTGTTCTTGATAGATGTATGCTTACTTGGTCATGACTTGCACCGTAGTGAGTGCATCGAGGTCGTAAACATACCTACTTGAGTTATGTTTCAGCATGCTCCAGTTTTCACTAAGTCTGTGATCTGATTATGTTTTTGCCATGTTCACATGCTTGCAATTGTATTTTCTGATCCCTTTTGGCTCGAGGTCACTAAGGGACTTTTGTTAAGCTCTTTGAGTATCTCCATGCCATGCTTTACTTTGCCATGTTCAGGTCCTGTAGAATATAGTTTTGTTGCTCCGAAGTGTGCTACCCGATCTGAAATTCCAAACAAGTGTTAATTTCACTAAGTCTGAAATCTGTTTGCCATATGCTTTTTTTCCATGCTTGTTTGAATCTGTTAATGGATGAATTGGCCGTAGCTCAGTGCTAGACTTTTGTTAAGCATCTTGAATGCATCCCTGCCATGTATTTTGTTGTCATGTTTGGGTGTTGTAGCATGTTCATCTCCTTGCATTTAGATGGCTACTTGCTGTAAATTGCAGACCGGTGTCATATTTGAATCGCTTGCCATTTCCAAACCGTAACTCCGATTCCGGCGTTCTTTATATCGTTTTCAAGCGATTTCATCTCTTCTTTCCAGTGGCGCACTTGGATCTCCAAGTTGAGGCCAGGTTCTTACATTTCCTGTCATATCTTGCATATGCATTCAGCATCGCATCCCACATAGCATATCATCATTGCTTCGTATTGTTTGTTCCTTGCACGTGGTTGATTGTGTCCTTGTTGCTTGTTTGTCTTGTTTGGGTAGAGCCGGGAGACGAGTTCGCTAACGAGGAGCCCGTTGAGTTTGCTTTCGAGGATCCAGTCAACTCTGACAACTGTGCAGGCAAGATGATCATACCCTCGAAATCACTACTATCTTTGCTATGCTAGATTGCTCGCTCTTTTGCTATGCCAATGCTACGATGCCTACCACTTGCTTTCAAGCCTCCCAAATTGCCATGTCAAACCTCTAACCCACCATGTCCTAGCAAACCGTTGATTGGTTATGTTACCGCTTTGCTCAGCCCCTCTTATAGCGTTGCTAGTTGCAGGCGAAGATTGGAGGCCGTTCCTTGTTGGAACCTTTATTTATTTGTTGGGATATCATTATATTGCTATGTTATCTTAATGCATCTATACACTTGGTAAAGGGTGGAAGGCTCGGCCTCTCGCCTAGTGTTTTGTTCCACTCTTGCCGCCCTAGTTTCCGTCATATCGGTGTTATGTTCCCGGATTTTACGTTCCTTACGCGGTTGTGTTATAATGGGAACCCCTTGATAGTTCGCCTTGATTAAAGCTTTTCCAGCAATGCCCAACCTTGGTTTTACCATTTGCCACCTAGCCTCTTTTCCCTTGGGATTCCGGAGCCCGAGGGTCATCTTATTTTAACCCCCCCCCCCCGGGCCAGTGCTCCTCTGAGTGTTGGTCCGACCAAGTAGACTGCGGGGCCACCTCGGGGCAACTTGAGGGTTGGTTTTACTCGTAGGATGTCTCATCTGAGTGTGCCCTGAGAACGAGATATGTGTAGCTCCTACCGGGATTTGTCGGCACATTCGGGCGGTGTTGCTGGTCTTGTTTTAACCTGTCGAAGTGTCTTGAAGAACCGAGATACCGAGTCTGATCGGAACGTCTTGGGAGGAGGTCTATTCCTTCATTGACCGTGAGAGCTTGTCATGGGCTAAGTTGGGACTCCCCTGCAGGGATTTGAACTTTCCAAAGTCGTGCCCGCGGTTATGGGCAGATGGGAATTTATTAATGTCCGGTTATAAATAACTTGAACCTTAACTTAATTAAAATGAATCAACTGAGTGTGTTACCGTGATGGCCTCTTCTCGGCGGAGTCCGGGAAGTGGACACGGTGTTGGAGTAATGTTTACGCAGGTTGCTCTCTAGTTTCTCGCTCGCGCTTTGCCTCCTCTTCTCGCTCTCTTTTGCGAATAAGTTAGCCACCATACTTGCTAGTCGCTTGCTGCAGCTCCACATATTTTACCTTACCATACCTATAAGCTTAAATAGTCTTGATCACGAGGGTGTGAGATTGCTGAGTCCCTGTGGCTCACAGATTACTATTACACTAGATGCAGGGCCTGATGATTCCGCTTCAGGAGACGCGCTCGAGCTCAAGTGGGAGTTCGACGAAGACTCTCAATGTTACTATGTTTCCTTTCTTGATGATCAGCAGTGGTGCCTAGTTGGGGGTGATCGGGACCGTGTCGCATGTTGGGTTATCTTTTATTTTGGCGCCGTAGTCGGGCCATGAGTGTTTGGATGATGTAATGTTATTTATGTACTTGATTGACGTGGCGAGTGTAAGCCAACTATATTATCTCCCCTTTATTAATCATATTACATGGGATGTTGTGAAGATTGCCTAACTTGCGACATATGCCTTCAATGTGATTATGTCTCTAAGTCGTGCCTCGACACGTGGTAGCTATAGTCGCATCGAGGGTGTTATAAATATATGTCGGAATGGCTATGGAAATGCCATGATAGGTAGATATGGTGGCTGTTTTGAGGAAGGTACATGGTGGGTGTATGATACCGGCGAAAGGTGTGCGGTATTGGAGAGGCTAGCAATGGTGGAAGGAAGGAAGGTGTGTATAATCCATGGACTCAACATTAGTCATAAAGAACTCATATACTTATTGCAAAAATCTAGAAGTTATCAAAGCAAAGTATTACGCGCATGCTCCTAGGGGGATAGATTGGTAGGAAAAGACCATCACTCGTCCCCGACCGCCACTCATAAGGAAGATAATCAATAAATAAATCATGCTCCGACTTCATCACATAACGGTTCACCATACGTGCATGCTACGGGAATCACAAACTTTAACACAAGTATTTCTCAATTTCACAACTACTCAACTAGCATGACTCTAATATCACCATCTTCATATCTCAAAACAATTATCAAGCATCAATCTTTTCTTAGTATTCAACGCACTCAAAAGAAAGTTCTACAAATCTTGAATACCAAGCATATTATTATTAAGCAATTTTCCATGCTATTAAAGACTCTCAAAATAATCTAAGTTAAGCATGAAAGATCAATATTTTCTATAAAACTAATCCACCGCCGTGCTCTAAAAGATATAAGTGAAGCACTAGAGCAAAACTATAAAACTCAAAAGATATAAGTGAAGCACATAGAGTATTCTATCAAATTCCAAATTATGTATGGCTCTCTCAAAAGGTGTGTACAAAAAGGATGATTGTGGTAGACTAACAAGCAAAGACTCAAATCATAAAAGACGCTCCAAGCAAAACACATATCATGTGGTGAATAAAAATATAGCTCCAAGTAAAGTTACCGATAGAAGTAGACGAAAGAGGGGATGTCTTCCGGGGCATCCCCAAGCTTTGGATTTTAGGTATCCTTAGATTATCTTGGTGGTGCCATGTGCATCCACAAGCTTAGGCTCTTGCCACTCCTTGTTCCATAATCCATCAAATCTTTACCCAAAACTTGAAAACTTCAAAACACAAAACTTAAAGTTGAAAATCTCGTGAGCTCCGTTAGCAAAAGAAAATAAAAGATCACTTCAAGGTACTGTAATGAAATCATTCTTTATTTATATTGGTGTTAAACCTACTGTATTCCAACTTCTCTATGGTTTATAAACTATTTTACTAGCCATAGATTCATCAAAATAAGCAAACAACACACGAAAAACAGAATCTGTCTAAAACAGAACAGTCTGTAGTAATCTGTAGCTAGCACAAGATATGGAACCCAAAAATTCTAAAATAAATTGCTGGACGTGAGAAATTTATCTATTAATCATCTGAAAAAAAATTTAACAAAATAGCACTCTCCAAATAAAAATGGCATCAGTTCTCGTGAGCGCTAAAGTTTCTGTTTTTTACAGCAAGTTCAACAAGACTTTCCCTAAGTCTTCCCAACGGTTCTACTTGGCACAAACACTAATTAGACACAAAAAAACACAACCAAAACAGAGACTAGATAAATTATTTATTTAATGACAGCAAGGATAAATATTGGGTTGTCTCCCAACAAGCGCTTTTCTTTAAATCCTTAAAGCTAGGCATTGATAATTTTAATGATGCTCACATGAAAGACAAGAATTGAAGCACAAAAAGAGCATCATAAAACACGTGACAAACACATATAAGTCTAACATACTTCCTATGCATAGGCATCTTATAGGCAAACAAATTATCAAGGCAAGAAAAAACTAGCATATGCAAGGAAGTGGAAAGAAACAATAGCAATCTCAACATAACGAGAGGTAATTTAGTAACATGAAAATTTCTACCACCATACTTTCCTCTCTCATAATAATTGCATGTGGGATCATAGGCGAATTAAACAAAATAGCTATCACACAAAATATTTTCAACACGATCCATATGCATGCAAAGTTAACACTCTTCCAAAATAGTGGGATCTAAAGTTGACACTCTTCCAAACCCACTTTCAATAATATTGGAAACACTATTATCAATCTCATATTCATCATGGGGCTTAAATAAATTTTCAAGATCATAAGAAGAATCACCCCAATCATGATTATTGCAACAAGTAGAGGACATAGCAAAACTAGCATCCCCAAGCTTAGGGTTTTGCATATTATTAGCACAATTGACATCAAGAGAGTTTATAGTAAAATCATTGCAATCATGCTTTTTATTCAAAGATCTATCGTGAATCACTCCATAAGGTACTTCATCACAATTTTCAGATTCACAAATTTCAAGCAAAACTTCATAAAGATAATCTAGTGCACAAAACTCACTAGCAATAGGTTCATCATAATTGGATCTCTTAAAAAGATTAGCAAGTGGATGAGGATCCATAGATCTTAGGTTCTCTGTTTAGAAATAAATAAACAACTAATCCAACCAAATGAGTAAACGAGCCAAGTAAGACATTAAAGCAAACGGAAAAAGGGCGAAAGGAAAAGAGAGGGAGAATAAAACAGCAAGGGTGAAGTGGGGGAAGAGGAAAACGAGAGGCAAATGGCAAATAATGTAATGCGGGAGATAAGGGTATGTGATGGATACTTGGTATGTTGACTTTTGCGCAGACTCCCGGCAACGGCGCCAGAAATTCTTCTTGCTACCTCTTGAGCACTGCGTTGGATTTCCCCGAAGAGGAGAGGATGATGCGGCAAAGTAGCATAAGTATTTCCCTCAGTTTTTGAGAACCAAGGTATCAATCCAGTAGGAGGCTACGCTCGAGTCCCTTGTACCTACACAAAAGCAATAGCTCAACGCAACCAACGCGCTTAGGGGTTGTCAATCCCTTCACGGTCACTTAAGAAAGTGAGATCTGATAGAGATGATAATAATATTTTTGGTAGAGATGCAAAGTGAAAAGTAAAAGGCAAAGTAAAAGCAAAGCAGTAATAAAGTGATGGAGATTAATATGATGAGAAAGAGACCCGGGGGCCATAGGTTTCACTAGTGGCTTCTCTCAAGAGCATAAGTATTCTACGGTGGGTGAACAAATTACTGTTGAGCAATTGACAGAATTGAGCATAGATATGAGAATATCTAGGTATGATCATGTATATAGGCATCATGTCCGAGACAAGTAGACCGACTCCTGCCTGCATCTACTACTATTACTCCACTCATCGACCGCTATCCAGCATGCATCTAGAGTATTAAGTTAAAAACAGAGTAACGCCTTAAGCAAGATGACATGAGGCAGAGGGATAGTTTCATGCAATATGATAAAGAAACATCTTGTTATCCTCGATGACAACAATACAATATGTGCCTTGCTGCCCATTCTGTCACTGGGAAAGGACACCGCAAGATCGAACCTAGAGCTAAGCACTTCTCCCATGGCAAGAACAACCAATCTAGTAGGCCAAACCAAACTGATAATCCGAACAGACTTGCAAAGATAACAAATCATACATAAAAGAATTCAGAGAAGATTCAAATATTATTCATAGATAGACTTGATCATAAACCCACAATTCATCGGTCTCAACAAACACACCACAAAAAGAAGATTACATCGAATAGATCTCCACAAGAGAGGGGGAGAACATTGTATTGAGATCCAAAAAGAGAGAAGAAGCCATCTAGCTACTAACTATGGACCCGTAGGTCTGAGGTGAACTAGTCACACTTCATCGGAGAGGCTTGGATGATGATGTAGAAGCCCTCCGTGATCGATTCCCCTTCCGGCGGAGCTCCGGAACAGGCCCCAAGATGGGATCTCGTGGATACAAAAAGTTGCGGTGGTGGAATTAGGTTTTTGGCTCCGTATCTGATTGTTTGGGGGTACGTAGGTATATATAGGAGGAAGAAGTACGTCGGTGGAGCAACAGGGGGCCCACGAGGGTGGAGGGCGCGCCCCCCTATCTTGTGGCCTCCTGTTAGTTGGCTTCACGTAGGGTCCGAGTCTCCTGAGTTGTATTCGGTGAGAAAATCACATTCCTGAAGGTTTCATTCCGTTTGGACTTCGTTTGATATTCTGTTTCTCCGAAACACTGAAATAGGCAAAAACAACAATTCTGGATTGGGCCTCCAGTTAATAGGTTAGTCCCAAAAATAATATAAAAGTGGAAAATAAAGCCCAATATAGTCCAAAATAGTAGACAATATAGCATGGAGCAATCAAAAATTATAGATACGTTGGAGACGTATCATAGATGTGCGCGAAGATGATATTGAATTACCTCCTGCCTATCTAGATTTTAATGCTATGGTTCACCACCAGTTTATCGAGAGGAATGAATCACCTCTCCAGTATCGACTAATCTTTGACAGACGTCATGCTGTCTGTATTACTCTCCATGCTCCTGCTTTCTTTGATTATCAGGCAAGAGGAGGATATACTATTACCAGAGAGGAGGCAGATGAGTACGAGAGGAGAGAGGAGGCTGCTCGTCGCCACGCTGCAGCTCAGCAGGCGATAGCTGCTGCATCACAGTACGACCCCAACAACTATTATTATGGATATCCGCCAGGCTAGCCATGGCCATAGACCAACTTAGGCCAAAAGCCTAAGCTTGGGGGAGTACGTATTTCTCACCGACATTACATTTATGCTCACACACTCATTGCTAAATGTCGGTGCTCATAATTTTTCATTGTATCATCCATGCTAGTTTAATTTCCTTTTTATGCTTTTTCTTGTGTGTTTAATAAACAAAAAACAAAAAAACAAAAAAATAGTTGTAGCTTTTAATTAGTTTACTTTCCATGCTTGTAGTAGGAATTAAAAAGAAAACCCAAAAAGATTTCCTGTTCTTCTTTTGCTTGTTGGGAGCTTTCCCGTGTAAATAGTTTTATTTCTTTTCTTTTCTTTGGGGGTCGATAGGAGAAGATCATAATTAGATTGTTGAGGTGGCTCTTATATGCATTATTGTTGATCTGACAAAAGATCTCATATTGCCTTGTCTTCTCCTGTTTATTGAATGCCTGCAGATTCCAGCTTAGTCCAATGCACATGCACTATTATTATTATTCACATCGTTCGGTCAGGCAAGTGAAGGGCAATTATGATGATATATGATGGACTGGCTGAGATGAGAAAAGCTGATATGAATTCGACCTCTTTTGTTTTTGTAAATATGATTAGTTCATCGTTCCTGATTCAGCCTATTACGAATGAATATGTTTGCAATGACAACTAGAGATCATAGTTTCTTGTGCCATGCTTGATTAGCTATGAGTTATAATGGTTTACCTTGCGTTCCAACATGCTATTGAGATGGTTATGATGTGGTATGATAGGGTGGTATCCTCCTCTGAATGATTTAAGTGACTTGACTTGGCACATGTTCACGCATGTAGTTGAAACAAAATCAACACGGCCTTCACGATATTTATGTTCATGGTGGATTATATCCTACTCATGCTTGCATTCAGTGTTGATTAATTTTAATGCATGTTCATGACTGTTGTCGCTCTCTAGCTGGTCGCTTCCCAGTCTTTTGCTAGCCTTCACCTGTACTAAGCGGGAATACTGCTTGTGCATCCAAACTCCTTAAACCCCAAAGTTATTCCACATGAGTCCACTATACCTACCTATATACGGTATCTACCTGCCGTTCCAAGTAAATTTGTATGTGCCAAACTCTAAACCTTCAAATAAATATCCCGTTTTGTATGCTCGAATAGCTCATGTATCAACTAGGGCTGTTTGTATCTTCCATGTTAGGCGGGTTATTCTCAAGAGGAGTGGACTCCGCTCCTCACTCACGAGATAAATGGCTGGTCACCGGGATGCCCAGTCCCATACTTTATGCAAACTAAATCAAAATAATTGCAAACAAAACTCCCCCTGGGACTCTTGTTAGTTGGAGGCACTCGTTGTTTCGAGTAAGCCATGGATTGATGCTTGTGGTGGAAGGGGGAGCATAAACTTTACCATTCTGTTTGGGAACCACCTATAATGTGTGTAGCATGGAAGATATCGCCATCTCTTGGTTGTTATGTTGACAATGAAAGTATACCGCTCAAAATATTATTCACCTTTGTTTCAAAACCAAGCTTTGGCACCTCTATAAATCCCTGCTTCCCTCTATGAAGGGCCTCTCTATTTACTTTTATGCTGAGTCATCATCCTCTTATTAAAAAGCACTAGTTGGAGAGCACCGTTGTCATTTGCATTCATTATTGTTAGTCTACATTGAGTATGACTTGATTGGATCTCTTTTACCATGAATTACAATGTCTACTCAGTCCTTGGTCTTTAAAGGTGCTCTGCATTTATGTTTTGCGGTCTCAGAAAGGGCTAGCGAGATACCACCTTGTTATATCATATTATGATTGTTTTGAGAAAGTGTTGTCATCCGAGTTTTATTATTATGGCTCGCTAGTTGATTATGCTATTGATATGAGTAACTTGAGACCTATGCGTTATTGCGAATGTGGTTAGTTATAATCTTTGCTGAAAACTTGAATGCTAGCTTTACATATTTACAACAACAAGAGCAAATAGAGTTTGTAAAAGTTTTTCTTTATCACTTTCAGTTTGTCAACTGAATTGCTTGAGGACAAGCAAAAGTTTAAGCTTGGGGGAGTTGATACATCTCCAACGTATCTACTTTTCCAAACACTTTTGCCCTTGTTTTGGACTCTAACTTGCATGATTTGAATGGAACTAACCCGGACTGACGTTGTTTTTAGCAGAACTACCATGGTGTTATTTATGTGCAGGATCAAACGTTCTCGGAATGACCTGAAACTTCACGGAGACACTTTTCAGAAAATAAAAAAAATACCTGCCAAAGATGAAGGCTAGGGGGCCCACCACCTTGCCACGAGGGTGGGGGTGCGCCCCCCTACCTCGTGGGCCCCCTGTTGCGTCCCCGATTCCAACACCACCTCCATATGTTGAGTTTCGATGAGAAAAAAATCAGAAAGAAAAAATCATCGCGTTTTATGATACGGAGCCACCGCCAAGCCCTAAAACCTTTCGGGAGGGCTGATCTGGAGTCCGCTTGGGGCTCCGGAGAGGGGAATCCGTCGCCATCGTCATCACTAACCATCCTCCATCACCAATTTCATGATGTTCACCGTCGTGCGTGAGTAATTCCATCGTAGGCTTGCTGGACGGTGATGGGTTGGATGGGATCTATCATGTAATCGAGTTAGTTTTGTTAGGGTTTGATCCCTAGTGTCCACTATGTTCTGAGATTGATGTTGCTATGACTTTGTTATGCTTAATGCTTGTCACTAGGGCCCGAGTGCCATGATTTCAGATCTGAACCTATTATGTTTTCATCAATATATGAGTGTTCTTGATCCTATCTTGCAAGTCTATAGTCACCTATTATGTGTTATGATCCGTTAACCCCGAAGTGACAATAATCGGGATACTTACCGGTGATGACCGTAGTTTGATGAGTTCATGTATTCACTATGTGTTAATGCTTTGTTCCGGTTCTCTATTAAAAGGAGGCCTTAATATCCCTTAGTTTCCGTAAGGACCCCGCTGCCACGGGAGGGTAGGACAAAAGATGTCATGCAAGTTCTTTTCCATAAGCACGTATGACTATGTACGGAATACATGCCTACATTATATCAATGAACTGGAGCTAGTTCTGTGTCATCCTAGGTTATGACTGTTACATGATGAACCGCATCCGGCATAATTCTCCATCACCGATCCATTGCCTACGAGCTTTCCATATATTGTTCTTCGCTTATTTACTTTTCCGTTGCTATTGCTATCATCACTACAAAATACCAAAAACATTGCTTTTACTACTATTACCTTTTGCTACCATTATCACTACTATCATATTACTTTGCTACTAAACACTTTGCTGCAGATATTAAGCTTCCAGGTGTGGTTGAATTGACAACTCAGCTGCTAATACTTGAGAATACTCTTTGGCTCCCCTTGTGTCGAATCAATAAATTTGGGTTGAATACTCTACCCTCGAAAACTGTTGCGATCCCCTATACTTGTGGGTTATCAGGCAGCGGCGGAGCGGCGAAGCGCGGTGGCGAGGAGGCGTGGGCGGTGCGCGGGCCTCGCGGGCCGGCTGCGGGCCCCGCGGGCCGGGCGGCGGTGGGAGGCGGCGGCGCTACGTGGCAGGCACCGGTTGCCTGCGGGCGGCGGCGCGGACGCGTCCGGTCCGATCCGGACGTGTCCGATGGCGGCGAGGGAAATTTAGCTAGGGTATCATCCGGGATTTGAGGGGGGGGTGCACGTATTTATACCTAGAAGAAGGTGGGAGTGTCCAAATGAGGTGTAGTTTTCGACCATGCGATCGTGATCCAACAGCGGAGGCCATGGGATAGGTTTGGATGGTTTATTGGGCCACTTTGGAGGGGTGTCGGGCTGCAACACACACGAGGCCTTTCCGGTTCCCCGGTTAACCGTTGGAGTATCAAACGGACTCCAAATGGCACGAAACTTGACAGGCGGTCTACCGGTGGTGTATCAAGCCGCTTGGCAAATCTCGGTCCATTCCGAGAACGTTTAACACCCGCTTACGAAAAGAGGCAAAAAAGGGGGCGCCGGAGGACGTAGGAGTGTCGGATTGCAAAACGGACAACGGGGAAAAAGCTCGGATGCATAAGACGAACACGTATGCAAATGCGATGCACATGACAACATGATATGAAATGCATGACATGAACAAAATGCAAAACAAAGACAAAACCCAGCCACGAGGAATCTCATAACTTAGAGCCGAAAATGGCAAGAGTTGAAGTGCAAATATGGCAAGTTACATCCGGGGCATTACATGCCACCTGACCTTCCAGGAGGGCGTCGGGGCTACCCTTCCTCTCGCCACGTCGTGTACTGGGGGAAACCCTTGGCAGCAGCGTCGTCATCATCGCGATCGTTCTTGGAGGTGTTGATAGGTGCCAGCGCTTCGGAGTCTTGGAGTCTAGTGGAAGATCCTGGTGGGCGCTGCGATCGCAAGGCTTCTTTGTTTTTTTTGATCCGCCATTGTCAGCATTTGTTTCTTTTGCTTTTTTCTGTCATTTCTTTTGGGTGTGACTGTGCTGCTTCCGTCCCAGCATCTATCCATGTATGGTTCGGTTGGTTGCTTTGTATACAAAGCGGGGGAAACCCCTTTTTCGGCATAATGAGTAGGTATGGACAAGCACACCGGCACCGGGGGCGGTTGGGGGGGAGGGGATCCCGCCTATGCGGACAATGTTGCGATGTCGGGGAAAGGAGTGCCCGTAGTCATGTCCCAAGGAATTAGCAAGTTAGCCAAACCTCGTTAATATATCTCGGTCGTCATGATGTTGTGATTGCTTGTTCCTTGATAGACCGACCACATGGCTCAAATTACTCTAACAATACATATATCTAACTGATAGACCTTTGAAGTGGCACCTACCTAAGTGTGTCAAAATCGACGAAACTTCACCTCTACTGCGTCTAAATCAACCACAAATGGTCATTGATCCGGTGGACCCTTATGATACCAACTTATAGAAGATCGAACGACTCACCATATGAACTTTAGATTATTTGAGAATTGAGATCTTATATAACACACATGCGCACGTGCGCGCATACACACACAACCCATATATCAACATGGATACTACAAACAACAATGCAACATGCTCATGACCAAAACCTTAATGGCATATACTATCTAATATCACATACAGATGGCACATCAACTTAATTGCAATTCAAACATTTCCTGGCGGGACGCTACCACTTATGCATGGTGGAATACAGATCACCTCCACATAATGTCGCTCCATTATTGCTATTCTTCTCGAAAATAGTCATACCGGTTAGTGGGTGGGGATGTTCGTGGCTAACCCAATAGGGATCATATACCACATGTTTGACGGTATGTATGTCTCATTAAGATGTACTCTAGATGGGAGAATATCATACGGAAACCAGTATTCGGTGGAAACCGATAAAAACCACGAGAAGAAGATGTTTTGAAGTTTTAAAAAAAATCTGAAAAAAATACAGGATGTTAAGAGGATGATGTTTTATCGTCACACAAAATTTCAAGTTGAAACACATTACGAGATGTGAGCTATAAAAAAGAGAAAACCAGCACTGAATAGTGTCGAATAGTAATGTCACCATTCAGGGTTGAATTTGTCTTTTTGATAGCTCACATCTCGTAATGTGTTTCAACTTGAAATTTTGTGTGACAATAAAACATCACCTTCTTAACATCCCGTATATTTTCAGATTTTTTTGAAACTTTAAAATATGGTTTCTATGAAGTTTTCATGGAATATTGGTTTCCGTATGATATTCTCCCTTCGTAGATATGGTGTTCGTCGATTTTGAAGCTTCCTGGTTTGAGTCTTCAAAAGGTGTTGCGTGCATGTGTGTGCGCCAATGTTGTTCTCGGTATTTGCAAATCAAACCATATTATCATTTTATGTTGCACCGAGCGACACTACTTCCAACTGTTGTAAATATCACAATACTACATATATATGATGAATATGTAGACGTGTGACATAGTTAAGTACAAATATGAATCTATTGGTTATGATATGTTTGTGCATAATTATAAAGATCCATTGCTAAAAATAGGTCCACAAGATTAATCACCAAATGTTTGCTTTAACTTGAAAATTTCTGGTATATGTATATTTTGTGATTTTAGTTCTCCACCCACGTCGGTGCCATCATTCCCGATTTGTCACATTTAATGATTTGCCGACCATCTTGTGAATTCGATAAATTCCTTAGAAACTTATTATAGACTATCGCGTCTCTTGTGCTCAAGTCATAGCCAGTGAATCTAGACCTGGTCAGATTGTAGAACAAATAATGTTAGAAATGATTGTGTGCATTGTTGCCACTCTTGACCATCCAATTCTATGGCAAATATGTCAACTCTAAACTAGTGGTCTCCGATGTAACATGGATGTAGTTATGACATGTTATTATTGACATAGATATTTTACCTACCCGAGATATGTCTAACACAAGCTGAAGGAGTTTTTTTAGGGGGGGGGGGGGGGGGGGGGGGTTGTGATTATGCATCTGGTAATGGATGAAGAACAATAGACCACTCTTTTCTCTCAATCTCAAAAGGAAAATAAGGAACAATACACCAGGCGACAAAGCACTTATTAGAATTGACATGTGTCTACACCAAGTAATATTGTCTAGTGATGAAGCTCAATTTCACCTCTATTAATCCTACAAATAAGTTTTGAAAAAATAGGAATTCCAATTTTTATTTTAGTTATTATCCTTCATAAAGAGATAAGTATGGGACAAAATTGACTCACTATCCAAGGCGGTAGGTACACATGCCATCCATCTGCTCCGCCCAAGAACCAACTAGTAATTGGATGGTTAGAAGTACGATGGTACCCCCAACCCATTAGGGATTAAACCCCGTTTTATAATTTTAGTTTCTTATTAATGTGAATTATTTTCTAGTGTGAAACAACATTTGTATCAATAATGAGAGAGACATATATGATGACTACGTCAATTTTAAAACTCCACAACACCGACACAATTCCAGTAGGCGCTATGTGAGTGTTCTGTGATGGTGTGCGTGTATGCATTGATTGTGACTAGTATTTATATTTATTTTTTGATAAAGAATTGTAATATTTTTTCCTTTTTTTGGAAATGGAACACAACGATTCCATACTTCACATAGGTCCAGCCATAGAGTTGGCCAAACGGACGGATACATCATCCGGGAGATCCTCATACCAGGTCTCTCCACTTGCCTGATGGCTAGCACCAAAGGCAGCTAAAACATGAGCTAGCTTATTACATGCCCTCGGGGAAAAAGAAAAGACAACACGACTGAAATTTAGTCTGGCAAATTGACGAATCTCTCTAAACAGGAGGCCTTCAGCAGCTAGATCCATCTCTGGTCCTTGTAGAGCCTTGACTAGAACCTGGCAGTCCAGCTCAACCTGGACATTCATCATGGCCCAGTTAGATGCTGCCACCAGCGCCGCCGCGCACGCTTCTACTTCTGCTTGTAGTGCCGATGCGACGTGCCGTAAGCACCCTGCTCCATAGCCTCGGATATCGCCCACATGGTCCCGGACAACAAAGCTCCACCCGCATGTACCTTGCCGCCCCGAGAACGCCCCGTCACAATTGATCTTCAGATGATCTTCCTCAGGTTTCTGCCACTCCTGCACTGTCTGTGGCTGCTTATCAGTACAAGGCTGTCGGCACCGCTAGTAGAAAAAGGGGCTTTTGTCCCGGTTGGTAAGACCCTTTAGTTCCGGTTTTCGAACTAAGATTAAAGGGTCGGTATTCATGCCTCTCCCCTTTAGTCCCGGTTCTTACACGAACCGGGACTAAAGGGCGCGGCCACGTGGAGCTCCATCTTTAGTCCTGGTTGGTAACACCAACCGAGACTAAAGGAAATTTTATGATTTTTTTTTAAATTTTTCTAATTTTTTTATTTTCAAATTTCTGAATTATTTTAACCTCTAGAGTGTAATCACCACCCCTCATCACTGCTTAATTTATCCTCTAATCACCCCTCATTATTCTAAATCATCTAACTTTCCGAACGGTCACCCATCCTCCCACTCCCCCAGTCTGAGCACGCTTAACTTTCGTGTTCTATTCTCTCTCGTTTCCAAGTCTGCACTTGTTGTTTTCCTGACAATAGTAAGATGTCAATCCTATTAACCTTTATGAATTTTGCTTGAGCATGAAGTGACACATTTCACTGTTTGAGTTTGAAACTATTGTTTTAAAAAACAATAATTATTTAGTAACACTAATATTTCTTGAATAATTAGTTTGACCATAGTTTGACTAGATTTGACCAAAATTCAAAATAACTAAAATAATTATTTAGTAACACTAATATTCTAGAATAATTAGTTTGACCATTGTTTGACGACAGTTTGACCACTGTTTGACCAGATTTGACTAGTAATTTTTTTGATTTTTTTCACTCTAGATCTTAAAAGCCCCGTAACTTTTTTCTGTTAGGTTTTTGAGGATTTTGAAAATGTTTAATGGGGTAATTCGAATGTAACTTTTCGAGTAGATGATTTTTCATATAAAAAACTTTTTAATCCGAGTTCGTATGCAAAAGTTATGCCCATTTTACAAATTCCAGAGAGATTTTGCAAATAAAGTCGAAATTCATATTTGTAAATTTTCCCAACAAGTAGACCACATATCACATGGGAAACTTATTTTATTTTATTTTATTGACATTTCCATCATTTTGTTTTGTTTTTTCTAAAACTGAAAAGGCGGTCCACCGGGGGGGGGTTGAAAATGGGACCTTTAGTACCGGTTCGTGCCACGAATCGGTACTAATGCCTCAAAACCCATTAGTACCGGTTGGTGGCACCAACCGATACTAAAGGTCTAACATTTAGTCCCGGTTGACGCCACCAACCGGTACTAAAGGTCTAACCTTTAGTCCCGGTTGACGCCACCAACCGGGACTAATGGACATCGCACCCTTTAGTCCCGGTTCGTGGCACGAACCGGGACTAAAGGGCCCAGGTGAACGGGGACTAATGCCTTAGCCGCACGAACCGGGATAAATGCTCACATTAGTCCCGGTTCTTGACTGAACCGGGACTAATGGGCTGACCCGGCCTGGACCAAAGCCCTGTTTTCTACTAGTGCACAATGCTAGGGAATCAGTGGCGCAATGATTGATCTCAGCCGACAAGTTGTCCGCAGATCCCGCCTTGTCCCCTGCATTAATTTTATTCCGCCAAGTCCACCACCGCCATAGCAAGCATGTCACTAGTACTTCTTTATGCTCTGGTAGATGGAGTATTTCATGCATCACTTCACCTGCATCTCTACATGCGCACATCCGCTTTCTTTCAGGTTCAAGCTGCATAGCTCGCCATACTTTCTTAACTTGTTTGCATCGTAAGAACAAGTGCGCCCCGTCCTCGTCTAGCCGTCGGCAACAAACACATAGGGTGTCACACTCAATGCCCCTTCGCTTCATATTCATCCTTAAAGGTAGACTGTTATGTGCAAAACGCCACATAAACTGCTGAATCTTAGGCTGGCAAGGTATTGACCAAATATCCTTCCATTCCCAAGTAGTTGCAGGGGTGTTTGACGCTCCTGGCAGGTTCATGTCTCTTCCTTTTATGTACACCTTATAGGCTGACTTGACTGAAAGCTGCCCCTGCTATCATAGTACCAAGCATACGAGTCCTCATACTCCTCCCGGATAGCGGTGGATAGAATGATTTTAGCCTCCCCAGGCATAAAAATTTCCTGGACCAGCCTTTCATCCCATTGTTGTGTGTCCGGGTCGACAAGCTCACACACTTTAGTTAGTAGGCAGTGCCCCCTTGGTGTCATTGGGATTCTCACATTCTCTCTATTTAGCCATGGGTCCTCCCAAATTCGCACTGTAGTGCCATCTCCCACCCGGCATATCAGTCCTTCTTTGAGCAGTGAAACACCCTTCAAAATACTTCGCCATGTGTAAGATATTCCATCATGTGGTTCAGCTTGTAGGATCGATGTGCGCGGAAAGTAACGTGCCTTCAGAACTCTGGCACATAAGGAGTCGGGGTCGGACAACATCTACCACGCCTGCCGGGCTAACGTAGCTAGATTGAAGCCATATATGTCCCGAAATCCCATGCCCCCATCCTTTTTCGGCTTTGTTAATAGGTCCCAACTTAACCAGTGCATTGTATTGTTTTTCTCTTGCTTGGCCCACCAGAACCTGCAGATCATCATACCAATCTCTTCACACAAAGTTTTTGTGAGGTCAAAACAGGACATGGCAAAGGTTGGTATAGCTTGAGCACAAGCTTTAATTAATACATCCTTTCCCATCTTTGACAGTAATCTTTCCTGCCATCCTTGAATTTTCTGCCATATCCTCTCTTTCAAATATCAAAGACTTGCTTTCTAGCTTGACCAACATAAACAGGGAGCCCCAAATACCTTTCTGACTTTGCTTCAGCCCTGATATGAAGAGTATCCAGAACTTCTCTTTTTTGTGCCTCTCTAGTGTTTTTGCTAAACATGACAGAAGACTTGTAGAAGTTGACAACTTGCCCCGAACAAACCTCATATAGATGTAACACATTCTGCAATGATGTAGCGCTCTCTCGCGAAGCTTTAATGAGCACTAGTGAGTCATCCGCAAACAATAAATGGTTGAAACTAGGGGTTGCATTGCAAATACGAATACCACTTAGGGATCCATTCGCCTCTGCATTATTCAGCAAGGATGAGAACCCTTCCACACAAATAAGGAATAGATACGGGGATAAGGGATCGCCTTGACGAAGTCCTCGTTGTGGCACAATTACATCAGTACACTCACCATTAATCTTAACTTTGTAATATACTGAGGTGACACATGTCATAATGCGCTCTATCCATTGCTCATTGAAACTAAGCTTAGCCATCATCTTCTCCAAAAAGTGCCACTCAACTCTATCATACGCTTTGCTCATGTCGAGCTTCACAGCTGCATACCATTTTTGCCACCTCTTTTGTGTTGCATATAGTGTGTGCATTCATAAGCAAGCAAAATATTATCCGTGATCAAACGGCCAGGAACAAAAGCACTTTGATTGGGGGAAATAATTTCTGGAAGAATTTGCTTCAAACGATTTGCAAGGACCTTGGAAATTAGCTTGTACACCACATTACAAAGGCTAATCGGTCGAAGGTCCTTCATGCTCTCAGGGTTTTTAACTTTCGGGATTAGAACCACACAAGTCTCGTTCCACCCCTCCGGCATCGGTACACCATTAAGGAATGCAAGCACTTCAGCCACAATGTTATCTCCCACCACATCCCAACATTTTTTGTAGAAAACAGAAGGCATACCATCTGGTCCAGGAGCTTTAAAATCTCCAATACTCTGCAAAGCTTCAAACACCTCCTCTCGGGTATAGTCTTGTAGGAGGAGCTCATTCATGTTGGAGTGACACGTACATCAATGCAAGACAACAATTCATCTTGACGGGTTCCTACATGGGGTGTAAACAGATTTAAAAAATAGTTAGTGACCACCTCCTTCATCTCCACATCCTTCACTACACTTCCATCTTCCTTCTTCAGCCTTTTTATTCTATTCCGCCTCCTTCTCTCCGATGCAGCCGCATGAAAAAACTTCGTGTTTCTGTCACCTCCTTTCGTCCAATTAACGTGCGCCCGTTGCTTCCAATATGTTTCTAGTTGTTCTTCTAGCCGACTGAGTTTAAAGCGGAGAACCTGCTCACGTCTTACTTGCTCCTCACTTATGTTTTTCCTTCTCTCCACTTCCAATTCCTTTGTTAATCTATGAATTCTCTTCTCAAGGTCTCCCAAGACATTCCTTCTCCAGTCTACAAGCTCTTTCATGACACCCTTCACTGCTCCAGCCACCTCCTTCCCTTCCATGAGTATCTCCTTCTCCCACACGTTCTAGACAATCTCTCGGCACCCCTCCTCCTGTAACCACCCTGCTTCGAAACGTGGATTTGATGCCGGAATAGAGGATCGCCTGACCACTGCAGCCCCCGCCGTATCAATGATAACCGGTCTGTGGTCCGAGTGGCGCGGATCACCATTGGTGACTCCGTATGCAGTAAATTTGTTACACCACGACTGGGTTGCGACGGCTCTATCAAGCCTCTCCTTGATATATTTTACAGCCGTGTGGCTATTGTTTCTCCAGGTAAAGGTGTCACCAACAAAGTCAAGATCCCCCAACTCACATACTTCCAACGCTGCTTTAAACCGGTTCATGCACGCTTGACTCCTCGGCACGCCACCCTCCTTCTCCCATGAGTGCAACACCTCGTTAAAATCCCCCGCACATAACCATGGCTTAGTATTTTGGTATTTTAGGTTCCTTAACAACCTCCAAGTTTTCTCTTTTTCCTCCATCTTAGGGTCACCATATATACCCGTAAACCTCCACTTAAACCCATCATCCTCAGTGATCTCAGCGTCAATGTGATATTTAGATATGAAACCAACAATCCTCAAGTTCACTTCCTTCTTCCAAAACATCGCTAGCCCGCCACTTTGTCCCTCGCTGTTCTTGACCATCATACATGTCATATTCATTTTCCATCGCAACCACTCTAGCCTATGCTGCTCCATCTTCGTCTCCGACAAAAATAGAACATCGGGGTCCTCCTTCTTCTGGAGCTCCAGAAGGCCGCGAATTGCCGGGCCGTTCCCCAACCCCCGACAATTCCAAGCTATAAGCCTCATTGTGTCTTGCGGAGCTGTTTCGACAGCCCCGCGTTCACATTTATAGAATTTCCGTCCTTTGTACCAGTGGTCTCCATAAGTCGGCTTCTCTTCTGATCACTCAAACCTTCCACTTCCATCTCAACAGCACCCCTCTTCTTCTCCAGAACTACTCCCTCCCCCTCGTCTACCTTCCTTCCCTCCCTATCTAACCTCTTAAACTTCCCTCCTCTCCCCTTTGGTAGTTCGAGCCCTCCCTCTCCTTTCCTCTGCTCCCACCTTCCCTCACCATCCTCATATGGTATGCTTCCCTCCTCAACAACTCCCCCTGTTGTACCTACATTTTTCCCTACCCCCTCCCCTTGACCTGAATCATTCTTCTCCGTTACTTCATAAGCAGCCACTACCTTTTCGCCACCGCTCTGGTTCTTTGTCTCCTGAGAGCTGTTTAAAATTGCACTTTTGTTTTCCTTGACTTCCCTCTGTTCCAAAAGGAGTTTTTCCTTGATGCTGCTATCTGTCCTGCTACTTGGGTCCCTACTGTCTGATTTTCTCCAACTAGGCCCATCACTCCCTGACTTGTAATCGCTTCCTGACCACCCAAATCGCCTTCTACCATATCCTCTAACAAAGTCAGCTCCACCCCTTCTCCTATCCTCAAACCCCAGATAGCTCTCAGGTACATAACACAGCCATCTCCCATATTCCGCTACCTCTCCCCTCTTCAACTTCTTCTAAAGTCTTTATCTATGTGTCCTAGTCAGCCACATGTGAAGCAAAAATCTGGCAGAAATTCATACTGAAAATAGCACCGGTTTTTCTCTTCCTCGTCCCTCTTCTTCTTCGAATCCCTCACAATAGTGTCACCATCCTCGTCTTCCTCTTCCTCCAGAAACAGTCTATGCGTCAAGGGCTCAGCAACCTTGATCCTCACCTTAACTCGCAAGCACTGTCCTAGAGCCGTGCCATCCTCTCCTGTATCAACCTCAACTAGGTCTCCGACTTGTTCACCCATGTCCTTTGCAAGCTCTTTGCACATCATCCCTAGAGGTATATTGTATATACATACCCAAATTGGAACCTTCTCAAAAGTGTAATCGTCCAGAGTTTTGGCCGGATCAAACTCCTCCACAACGAGCAGATCCTTATTGAAAGTCCAAGGTCCATTCTCCACCGCCTTCCTCTTCCCCGCCTCCTGCTGGAAGACAAAAAGGAACCTATTCCCCCATGTCCTTCACCTCCAATTTTTCCATCGGGCACCAAGCTTTTCCAAGGGCTACCTCCATCCCCGCAGCATACCCCGGCCTATCCGACATCAGCTTTCCCATCGCCCTCACAACCGCGCCCTCCTTCTGCTTCTGTATAGATCTTCTCCATCCAACCTTGACCCCCTTCTTCTCCGCCTCCGACAGATTCATCTTCCTTAGCATCCCTTCCACTCCCTCCATGCCGCTGTGCTGAAACCAGAGACTAAATCGAACGAACTAGGTTTAGGTGGTGTACGACTAAGTGCCCTAGATACACCCAGAAAATATTGGTGGATGGGTTTGACGAGAGCGCAGACAAGGGACTCGATCGTGGAGATGCGCCCCTAATCAGGATGATGAGGATTGTGATCGAAGTGTGCGCATGATTCTCGTGGTGAAACCCTAGTGGCGGCTGCGTGGGGTGCGTAGGACGAATCGCCTCATGATCGCCACAACAAAACCCTAACCGTCACCTGCGGGACGGACACAAAACCATCAAATCTATAGTTAATCTCGATATTGTAATCTTTTTTTGAGGGTAGAGAGAATTGTAATCAATACTTATAAACGTACCTCCTCTGCCTTCACGCGCATTAGTTTTTTTCTTTGATATAATCACGCCATTAGGTAGGTAACCAGATAGTCCACGGGCCATCAGATTTTCCCTTTTTCTTGGATGGGATCACGGGCCATCATACCAATCCTAGACGTGGTTACTTTCTCGTGGGCCATCTCTCTCACTCCCTAACGCCGGGCCTTTCGTTTCTTGGGCGATTCTTCACATGGGCTGGGAGTGGCACTCCATCTGTACTTACCATTGTCTCAAAAAAAATTGTACTTACCATTTGTTGGTTGTTCTCAAACACTTGCTCCAAGAGTTCCAAGCTCCGATGGCGACACATATGTTCGTCAAAAGTTTCTTGGCTGACATAGCTATGGCGGACGAACCATGTCGCAAAGTTCCGCCAAATGCCATGGTCAGAAATACTGTATTTGCGAACCGTGGTTTCCTTCACCGCATGGTATGTCTAAACTTAATGTTGATGGTGCTCTTTATTGGGAGGGAGAAGCCGGATCTGTAGCAGTGGTATGTTGCAATCAAACAGGCAATTCTTGGGTGCATCGGCAGTTGCATTTTGGGGCATCTTGGCCCTCTTCCATGTTAGAGACCTTGACATGTAGAGGGGCACTTGCTTTGGTGGCGGATTTTGAACTTGAGACATCTCTTTGTAACATGTGATTGTAAATCTGTGGTGAAGGAGATTTAGGAGCAATCAGGAGGCGGCAATGGAGCTACTATCCGGGGAGATAAATACTACTTCAATCCAAATTAATTAACGCAACCTCCATACAACTAAGAATGGCAATGGGTAGGGTATGGGTAGGGTAGAGCAATACCATACCCATACCCGTATAGTCAGTGGGTACAAAATTCTACCCATACCCGTCCCCATGGATATGAAACTATACTTATACCCATACCCGATGGGTACCCGTACCCATTGGGTACCCAACGGGTAGAACAAATAGTACACAAGTTGTTCACAATTTTACACTCATTGATAGCACATTTGACAAAAAAATCAATTATCTCAGCTAAATAATAGGTAGATGAGTAAATGACCAATATCAAAATTTAGAAACCATAACATACTCTTAAGTGAATGGGAGTAGACGAGTCACATGAAAAATTAATGACTAATTGATGACAAGCACTAGTAGAAAAAGGGTCAAATGTGCGACACATTAGTCCCGGTTTGTAACAGAACCGGCACTAATGTGTCGATTAGTGCCGGTTCCAACGGCTAGGCGGGAGGAGCTCTTTAGTACCGGTTTGTGGCGAACCTTTAGCACCGGTTCGTGCCACGAACCGGTATTAATGCGAGTGGTGGCAGGATGTTGCCAGAGTGGGGCCCCTCCAGCACCTTTAGTACCGGTTCGTGCCACGAACTGGTACTAAAGGTCGTCCTATATAAACCCTTCGTCCACCAGCACTCTGTTCTTCCCCCTTTCCCCTCTCCCTCTCCTCTGTTCTTCCCTTCTTCCTCTCGAGTTCATCACAAAATTTGCCCCAAATTTGTCAAGATTTGCAAGCCCCCATCCATTCAAATGATCACAAAGGTTAGCAACTCTGTCCTTTCATCTCTCATTGCTAGATTAGCTCTTGCATTGGTTTATATAGTGATTAATTGTGGGTTTTAGTAATTTGGGAGGAATTATATGTGGTAGTAGTTGATTTATATGCAAATTGAGGTCAAAATAACACTTAGTTTGCATATGTAGGTGTGGTTTACTTAGTGCCTTCTAAATCTCCGTCGTAACCACCGTCGATCGCCCGCACCGTCCCGTCGCCGGCACCACCTTGTGGTGAGCCTCTTGTTCATGAAATTTTATATAAAAAATTGATGTTTGTGTGATTTGGATATATAGTTACTCGTATAATTATCTTACCCGTACGTTGTTTGTTATACATAGTGCCATGGTTTTGATATCCGTCCCCGTCGGCCCTCGCCCTTGTTATGATTCGGATGTGGTATATTCTCTTTTAGAACTATTTGTTGCATTTCGTGTTTATGACAAATTATGCCCATCAAGCTGACATAGATATTTGTATGTAGGAGGTAGTTGAACCGGAAATTCCAACCGACCCTATTGTCGAGAGGTTAAATTTAGTTGAAAGAGAAAATGAGGATTTGAAAGAAAAATTGAAAAGAATTGAGGGGGAGAAGATGGAATTGGAGTTGCATGTTGCCGATGTCGTCGATGATCACAAGATTAAGATGGAGAAAATGCGCTTGAAGATTAGAAAGATTAGAAAATATGCCATTCATAGTGAGGCTTGGTATCATTATGCTGTTGGATCAATTGTTACCTTAGTTGCGATCTTGATCGCATTTGTTGTTGCATTTAAATTCTTTAGCTAGAGAGTTATTTGTTTGTTGCATTTAAGTGTTGTATGAACTTTATGTATTGTATTAATTTGGTGTTTTCGGTGTTGTGTATTGAAGATGAGCCGGCAATGGATGTACGATGACCGATGCTCTCCCGAGTTCATTAATGGCGTGCATACTTTTCTGCTTGCGGCTGAGGCAAACAAGCAGGCGGATGGTTTTATGCCTTGTCCATGTGCTGGCTGTAAGAATGGTCACAATTACTCTACGTCAAGAACCATTCACGTCCACCTGTTTGAGTCCGGTTTCATGCCCCACTATAATGTTTGGACCAAGCATGGAGAAAGAGGGGTTATGATGGAAGACAATGAAGAAGAAGAGGACGACGACAGCCTGGCCATGGGTTCCCTGAATACGATGATACAACAATGAGGGAAGAAGCTGAGCCGGTAATGCGGGAAGAAGCTAAGCCGGCAATGCGGGAAGAAGCTGAAGAAGAGGCATCGGATGAGCCCGTTGATGATCTAGGTCGGGCCATTGCCGATGCAAAGAGAAACTGCGCAAGTGATTTGGAGAAGAAGAAGTTGCAGCGCATGTTAGAGGATCACAAAAAATTGTTGTACCCGAATTGCGTAGGTGACAAGAAAAAGCTGGGCACCACACTGGAATTGCTACAATGGAAGGCAGAGAATGGTGTATCTGACAAGGGATTTGGAAAGTTGCTGGTAATGATAAAGAATATGCTTCCAAAGGACAACGAATTGCCCAAGAGTACGTACGAAGCAAAGAAGGTTGTCTGCCCTCTAGGGTTAGAGGTGCAGAAGATACATGCATGCCCTAATGATTGCATCCTCTACCGCGGTGAGTACGAGGATTTGAACGCTTGCCCAGTATGCGGTGCATTGCGCTATAAGATCAGCCGCGATGACCCTGGTGATGTCGAGGGCGAGCGCCCCAGGAAGAAGATTCCTGCCAAGGTGATGTGGTATGCTCCTATAATACCACGGTTGAAACGTTTGTTCCAAAACAAAGAGCATGCCAAGGCGATGCGATGGCACAGAGAAGACCGTAAGAAAGACGGAAAGTTGAGAGTACCCGCTGACGGGTCGCAGTGGAGAAAAATCGAAAGAAAGTACGGGAAGGAGTTTGCAGATGACGCAAGGAACGTATGGTTTGGTCTAAGCGCAGATGGCATTAATCCTTTTGGGGAGCAGAGCAGCAACCATAGCACCTGGCCTGTGACTCTATGTTTGTATAACCTTCCTCCTTGGTTGTGCATGAAGCGGAAGTTCATTATGATGCCAGTGCTCATCCAAGGCCCTAAGCAACCCGGCAACGACATTGATGTGTACCTAAGGCCATTAGTTGAAGAACTCTTACAACTGTGGAATGGAACAGGTGTACATGCGTGGGATGAGCACATGGGGGAAGAATTTGACCTAAAGGCGTTGCTGTTCGTGACCATCAATGATTGGCCTGCTCTCAGTAACCTTTCAGGACAGACAAACAAGGGATACCGCGCATGCACGCACTGTTTGGACGATACCGACAGTATATATTTGGCTAATTGTAAGAAGAATGTGTACCTGGGACATCCTCGATTTCTTCCGAGCAGCATCCCGTAAGAAAGGAAGGCAAGCATTTCAAAGGTGAGGCGGATCACCGGACGAAGCCTCGCCACCGTACTGGTGCTGATGTACATGATATGGTCAACGATTTGAATGTGGTCTTTGGAAAGGGTCCTGGTGGACAACCTGTTCCGAATGACGCTGACGAACGCGCACCCACGTGGAAGAAAAAATCTATATTTTGGGACCTTCCCTATTGGAAAGACCTAGAGGTCCGCTCCGCAATCGACGTGATGCACGTGACGAGGAATCTTTGTGTGACCCTGCTTGGCTTCTTGGGCGTGTATGGGAAGACAAAAGATACACCTGAGGCACGAGAGGACCAGCAACGTATGCACGAAAAAGACGGCATACATCAGGGTCATGCAAGCTACGCTCTTACCAAAGAAGAGAAGGAAATCTTCTTTGAATGCCTACTCAGTATTAAGGTACCGTCTGGCTTCTCGTCGAATATAAAGGGAATAATAAACATGGCAGAGAAAAAGTTTCAGAACCTAAAGTCTCATGACTGCCACGTGATTATGACGCAACTGCTTCCTGTTGCATTGAGGGGGCTTCTACCGGAAAACGTTCGATTAGCCATTATGAAGCTATGTGCATTCCTCAATGCAATCTCTCAGAAGGTAATCGATCTAGAAATCATACCAAGGTTAGAGAATGATTTGGTGCAATGTCTTGTCAGTTTCGAGTTGGTGTTCCCACCATCCTTCTTCATCATGACGCACGTCCTAGTTCACCTATGCGAAGAGATTAACGTTTTGGGTCCTGTATTTCTACACAATATGTTCCCCTTTGAGAGGTTCATGTGAGTCTTAAAGAAATATGTTCATAACCGTGCTAGGCTAGAAGGAAGCATCTCCAAGGGCCATGAAAATGAGGAGGTCATTGAGTTTTGTATTGACTTTATTCCTGACCTTAAGCCGATTGGTGTTCCTGAATCGCGGCATAAGGGCAGACTGGATGGAAAAGGCACGCTAGGAGGGGAACAAATAATATGTATGGACGGACATTCTCTCACTGAAGCACACTACACAGTTCTACAGAATTCTGCCTTGGTGGCTCCGTATATGGATGAACACAAGAATTTTCTACGCTCCAAACACCCGGAGCGGTCTGATGACTGGATTACACGTGAACAAACCAGGAGTTTCGCCAGCTGGTTGCAGACACGTACCATGCATGACGCCTCTATTGAAGATGACCTGTACTTGCTGTCCCAGTTACCATCTTCGAATATAATGAATTTCAAAGGGTACGAGATAAATGGTAATACATTTTACACGATCGCCCAAGATAAGAAGAGCACCAACCAAAACAGTGGTGTCCGCTTTGATGCAGAAACCAAGACGGGAAAGGAAACATATTATGGTTATATACAGGACATATGGGAACTTGACTATCGACGTGGTTTGAAGGTCCCTTTGTTTCGGTGCAAATGGGTCAATATGACACGAGGCGGGGTAACGGAAGACCCGCAGTACGGAATGACAACAGTGGATCTCAACAATCTTGCGTATGCAGACGAACCATTCGTCCTAGCCAATGATGTGGCACAGGTTTTCTATGTGAAGGACATGTCTACCAAGCCGAGAAAAAGAAAAGATAAGGAAGCGAATGCATCGTACGATGAGCCAAAGCGGCACATAGTTCTTTCTGGGAAGAGAAACATCATGGAAGTGGATGACAAGACAGACATGTCAGGAGATTATGAAAAGTTTGATGAAATTGCTCCATTCACAGTGAATATTGACCCGAGCATCCCGTTAAATGATGAAGATTTTCCATGGTTACGGCGCAAAGGGACACACGCGAAGAAAAAGTTTCACACCCAAAGATCTGGGATGTGATCGGCTTCACTATCATCACTTTCTTCTGTGTTTCACACCCAGGAGGGAATCTCTGTAATAGTTAGGGTAGTTATGTGTTTTGGCATTTGAAACGCGAAGAAATTTTATGTGCAAACAAATTCTTTCATGCCTTTACTGATTTTTTCAGCTAAAAAGGCATTTCATTTTTTAAATAACCTAAGCATTACCAAATTGAATATAATGATAAAACACACTAATATTAAACATAATAAAAAAGAATCACTGAAAAATGTATTTTTAAAGTTAAGTTATTCACAAACTAGTGATTCACACAAATTTCAAATAATTCAAAATTTAAACTATTCAAATTTAAAAACTACCGGCACTAACTGAAAGTTTCTAAAAACTATCAAAAATATTCACAAAGAAACTCTAAATACAGCAAAAAACAACTAAAAAATAAAAATAAAAAGCAGAAAAGAAAAAACTAAATGAAAAAAAGCCCACCTACCGGGCCACAGCGGCCTGCATACGACTAGAAACCCAACCTGTTGTTGGGCCAGGATGCAGGCCCGCAAGCCCAATAGGCCCCACAGGGCAGAGTAGCAGAGGTAGGCCCAGAAGGCCTGCTTTAGAGAGGAGCTCGAGACAGCAGCGGCGGCGGGGCTTATAAGCAGGTGCGAGCGCCCTTCGGCTAGCGAGGTGGGACTAAACTTCTGCGCCCCTCGCCTGGCAGCGCACCCCCTTTAGTACTGGGTCATGGCATCAACCGGTACTAAAGGGGGGGGGTCTTTAGTACCGGTTGGAGCCACCAATCGGTACTAAAGGCCTGTTTAGTACCGATTGGTGGCTCCAACCGGTACTAAAGGTGCCTTCTATATATACATCACTTCGAAAAATTTCATTCTCCCTCTATTTACCCATTGAAGCACCGCCCGCCCCGATCGATCGACGCCGTCGCCGCCCCCGTCGCGCATCGTTGCTGTCGCCGCCCCCATCCCCGTCGCCGCCCCCGTCCCCGTCGCCGCCCCCGTCCCCGTCGCCGCCCCGGGCCCGTTCCCGTCACGTCGTCCCCACATCGCCGCCCCCGTCACGCCCCGGCCCGTCACCTCGTCGTCGTCGTCGCCTCGCTGTGAGCTCTCCCCCTCTAACCCCTCTCCCTCGCCCCCGACGGCCACCATGGGCGCCGCCCCTCCCCGAGCCCATACACACACAAGCATGATGAACACACACACACATACACATTTCCTTAAGTTAATTAGTATATACGTATTTTGTATGTTTAATTAGTTTAGATTTTTTAGATCATTATTTTTTCACTGGTATATATGTATGAATGCATGTTAGATGGATATAATTAGTGTTTAATTAGTATGCAATTTTTTTATATAATGTTGTTTTTCTATTTTTAATAGATGTATAGAAGTTGTTTTTTCTGTTTTTAGTGTTAGATGCTTAATTAGTATGAAATAACATATAGAATTTTGACATATGCAATGATAGCATAATTAGTGTTACATTTGCATATAGTATTTGTTGTCGACGATGCCCGGCCCGCATCCTCGCCGTCGACCCATTCGCCACGACGTCCTGCTTCAGAGGACACATGTCTGGGACTGGGCTCCGCCGGGCTGGCACTAGGAGGTGCTACCTTTAGAGGCGCGACACTTGGTGAGGAACCCGGCCCCGGGTCCCGTCGTCGACCCTCATCTCCTTTGGTGGCGTTCGCGTGGGCCACTTTCGGTGCGGAGGGAGTCGGCCCCGCCGGAGGTGGTACGTCGCCGTGTCAGGGAGGAGGACGAGCACATCCATCGCTACATGGCTGCTATGGACGTCAGGTTCTCCAATACCTGGCAGGTTCTTTGGGGAGATCACCCGAGCTATGATCCAGTGATGGTTCCTTCATTTTGGTTGTCCACCGCCTAGATTACTCTCTAGTATTCGATCTTTATTAGCTAGGTAGCTAGCTAGTGATGTATTCGATACATAATATTTGAGATGATTTATTCGAGATTATATATATTATTCGAGACGATGTATTCGAGATTATATCTATTATTCGAGACGACGTATTTGAGATTATATTCGATGATGCTTATTATATACTATGATTGATTCAGTTTTTCCTTATTAATTGATTGCATCCATGCATTGTAATTTGAATATATTTCTTTTGGATTAGTTAAATAAAACTTATGGCAGACAATACCGGCAGAGAGGGAGAAGAGGCCCTGTTCAATATCATACGCAATCCTCGCGGGCCAGATGATGATCAGAATGAAGAAGATTATGACGGCTCCGAATATCTAAACAACACCGGGGAGGGTGATATGATATTCGATCGCGACAACCGAATTGATGAAGTCATGAACTATGAACATGACGAAGAAAATGTTGATCTTGAAACAACAAAGACCGGCGAGGTATATTTATATAAGCAGGCATCTGGTGATCATCACATGTTTTAAATGACTTGAAGATATATATTAACGAATCGATCTTTCTTCTTTCAGCCATCCGGATCGGGCAAATCTTCAGGCAGCAGGACAGTACGAGGCCCGAACAAAAAGTTGAAGGAGGGCGTAAAGTACAATATCGAGGCCATCAAACCTAATGGCGAACCATTAGCGCCTAAGAAGATTGCGGACAAGTTCATTCGTCAGTGCGGAGTTCTTGTGAAGGACCAACTCCCGATCTCCCTTCAAGAATGGAGAGAGCCAGCAAAGCCACGTCCAGGACTTACTTTTGTCGACGACAGACAAAAACTTCTGCTTTGGGAAACGCTCATGGAACATTTCACCCTACCAGATCATTTCACAGATGCAGATGTGGAGAAAATCGAGGACGCTGCTCTTAGGAAGATGGCGGTTGCATTCAACAACCACAAGAATCGTGTATGGGACAAGTACGTCAAGGGAGGAAGGAAGACTCCAGTATTCGAGGGAACACTAGAGAAGCAAAGTGCTCATTGGGACGATTTCGTGAAATTCAAGGATTCGGAATTATCTAAGGAACGGTCGAGAATAAACAAGGCCAATGCCGCAAAAAAGGATAAGTTCCATAAGCTGGGGCCAGGTGGCTATGCGGTGGGAATGCCTAAGTGGGATAAGTCTGAGAAAGAGATGGAGGATGCAGGTGTCACTCCAGAAACATTGAGCTGGCCCCCCCAGGTGCAGGACTTGGTTCTATGCGCATGGGGGGGAGTTGGACCCGAAGACAGGCAAAGTTTCGAAGAAGGCATGTCTGGACGGAGCCGAAGATAAGCTACTTGTTGCAATAGAAGAGGCTCGATCGGGGGTGTTCGAGCCCAACAGAGAGAACGACGAGCTTACGCGTGCCCTGGGAAATCCTGAACACCCGGGAAGAACACGAGGCAAGGACGCTATTCCGTGGTATGAGGGGTTTTCGGACTGGAACACCGACTACAGAACCCGTGCGAGAAAGAAGATTGCGGAGGAGAAGAAGAGGAAGATGGAGGAGGAGCAGAGGAAGCTGGACTATGAACGCCTTCAAGGCCTAGAATCAGCGCACGCGGACTTGGCAGTCAAATTCCAGCGGCAGCAGGAGTAGATCGACTCACTTAGCCAGCAAAGGGGGTCTCAGCAGCTGCAGCAGTTAGCGGATGATCCAACATTGGATAGCACCATCCCATCCATGCCGAGAAGCAGCGTGGGTTCCGTCCCGGGCGACGCATTGCTGGATAGCTACCTAGTGGATGACATCATGAAGAACACTAACTGCGAGCTACACTTCAAAATGAAGAACATATCGATGAAGGTGGCGGACGCCGTTGCTTTTACAAATCCCCCCGAGGCAACCTTCCATTGCAACCCGATTCTAGCGGGCTATGCTCGTGTCTTGGTTGATGAGGTGGTGGACCAATATTCGGGGCTAGAGCTTGACATTCCTGGAGGTGACGAGGAGCACACACTTGGAGAGGCCAACCATCGTATCCTCCTATGGAGAAAGGATTGCATCATCTTTCGAATGCCACCGACACCGCGTCATCCGACTCCTCGTCGAAGTCCGCCACCGAGTCAGCAGACTCCCGCTCCTCCAAGTCCACCAACGCGTCAGGCCACTCCTCCTTCAAGTCTGGCACAACTTTAGGCCACTCCTCCTCCTCTAAGTCCGGCAAAGTGTCAGGCCACTCCTCCTCCAAGTCCGGCACAGCTTCAGGCCACTCCTCCTCCTCCTCCAACTCAACCACGTCAGCCGTCTTCGCCGCCTTAGCAATCACGGAAGAGAGCCGCCTCAGCTATGGTGCATAGCGGTACAAGTCGAGGTAGTACTAGAGGTACAGGCGGAGGCAAGCAATTTCAATATGGTCCAAGCAGCCTCGCGCTTCTTCCGCAGAGGCCTTACGACAAGTCCGAGGAGGAAAACACAGCCATATCGAAGGCCGAGGTGGAAGCCCATTTTGCACCGAAACCGCCACCGCCGCCAAGGGAGAAAGTGCCCGAGGAAAAGATTGACCACTTCATTCATATGGCTAGAGCACCAGCTCCCAAGCCTGTTGACACAGACTATGAGCGCCACCTCAGGAAGTTAAACCGAGCACGTCTATAGAAAGAGGCGAGCTCGAGCTCGAGCAAATCAGCTGGCAAAAGGAGCGGTAAAACCGTTCCCCAGCTAGGAGAACAGGCGGCGCAATCAATCCCCCCGCTTGTTGTGCCAACAACACATGAGAGTATACACGCCCAATATTATTGTGGGTAAACCGTTTAGGTTCCCGAGCTGGGCGATGTGGTAATAACCGAGGAGCATATAAGGCAGGCTGAAATTCTCAAGATCACTGTTGGACAACTCCTCGACATCGAGCCCATGCCTCCGCTTAGAGAGGAGGAAATAAAACGAAAATATGTCCGGGGCCAACCTTTGGTCGAGCCAGACGAGGTGAAGAAGCTCCCAACGAGAATGTATGAATTGCATCAATGGTACATGAACATTACCAAGATTTCCAATCGTGAGTCCCTCATGGTGAATGTCAAGAAGGATCATTACTACCATGAGAAAGCTGTGTCCGTTGAGTATTCAGAACTATTTCAATTATACAATCAAGACGCACTCGACAAATCTATCGTCAGTTGCTATTGTCTGTAAATGATTTCTTTCTGTAATTTAAGTCTCAAGCTAGCTGTAGTGATCATTTTGATCAATCATTACCTGTAATTATCCTCACCATATTCTTTTCTGTGGTATTATGCAGGATGAAGATATATAAAATGAAAAAAGGTGGACGCTATGGCATTGGGTTCATTGACCAAAATACCATTAATGAACACACATGGAAATTAGATCCATATTATGAAAAAAGGTGAGAGGAAAGCATGCTAGAGTTCTTCAAGTGCCTCAATACCAATGAAGATATACTACTTCCTTGCAACTTCGAGTGAGTCACACTGTCTTGTACTACAAATTCTATTTTTGCCTACTAGCTAGCTACATGTTTTTGCTTACATATGCCCGCTTAATTAAGACATGCAAACGTGTGTGCATGCAGATTTCATTGGATCTTGTTAATCATTAAAGTTGATGAAGGAACAGTTGAAGTACTAGACTCACTACTTAAGAAAGCAAGTGACTACACCATCTTGTCTGGGATAGTCAACAGGTAATTTCAATCATTATTAACTATATCTCAACCTATTTAGTTCGTCATTTCCTGATATGAACTATTTAATAACCCCTTTATTCATTTTCTTTGTTGGCGGGCAGGGCTTGAGCAAAGTTCCTCAGCGTCACTCCAGACCATTGGAAAAAAAAGCTGAAATGGTATCGACCCAAGGTAAGTAATTAAGTAGTACTAGCTAGCTAGCTGCCATCTCTTTAATTATCATGCTTGATTAATTATTATCTGATCAAATTCTGTTCTCATAAAGGCCCTGAAGCAGGCGCCGGGGAATAATCTGTGTGCATACTACGTTTGCGAGAACATTCGCATGATGGCGTCCGAAAGGAGCAGATCTCAAAGACAGGAGTGGGTACGTTTGTCAGAACACTATTCACAATTTTTACACCATTATCGATATCTAGTCACACAACTAATACACATGCATATTGATCTCCTTTTTAACAATTCAAAGAGGTGCGGGAGCAACTCCTACCAGAGAACCGCATAGAAGCAATTCAAGAGAAAATAGCGGAATTTTTGCTCGACCAGGTCATAGATCCCAAAGGAGAATAGTATTACCCGCTACCGCTCCATGAACCACTTCCAATTGTCATTGTGCTCCGAAGGCACCAGTTAGGCTAATGCCACTGGCTCCGAAGGCACCAATTAGGAGAAATTATATATAGCTACCTAATTGTATACACATATACATGTGTGTATATATGTGTGAATTAATGGTGGTTGTGAGACATTCGATGATATATATATATATATATATATATATATATATATATATAGAGAGAGAGGATGGATTTGCTACCAATGATTACTAGGGTCACTGCTATCGGAACCATTCATTTACTTCAAGATTCGAACCTTTCTCGGGATAAGGTTCCCTATTCTTGGTTTACTGAAAATCATCAGACCAAAGGAGGAGCTTGGTTGAGGACTTTTCCTGACGCCTGGACCGAAATGGCAACCTACACGGCATTTTTTTAATCAATGTAGAGGAAAGCCAGACACATGAGACCGCGTGTTGGGACATGCCATAGCCCCATTTTGGCAATCCTCTCTGCTGTCTTCAGGCTTTCCATTTATATGAAAAGTTCTATGAAATGTCAACGCTAGTGTGGTTGTCCTCTAGCTAGTGTCTCATGTGTTGTACTTGTACGTTTTGTATTTGACAACTAAAACACTAGTGCTGCTTGTCCATCTAAAGTATTGTAGCTTCATCACTCCTGTGAGTTTGAAAACTAAAGAGAGTGATTAGTACACTCCATCTAGTTGTTCCCTTCTCGGGCAGGAACTCAAACAGATCACGAGCAGCTAGAGGTTATCTTTATGCTGCCGTTCTTCTCATAAGCTTATATTTATATAAAATTACATTAGTACAAAATAAGAGCTATACTACTAGTTTCAAAGCAATGCACTGTATGATTTGTGTTAATTAATTCAGAGCAAAACGGCTCAAGTGGGACAGCGAGGCGGTATGGCAGGGACAACGAGGTGGCGCGCAGCGACACTGACCACAAGATGGTGGCAGAAACAAGTGAACCTATTTTTTCAGAGCAATTTCGTTTTTCAGACCACTAACAGCCGGCTGAAAATTTCTCAATAGCATAGGACAAGCTTTATGCTCACGCTGTTCGTTTGCTGCACATGACCCCCAGTTCTGCACATGGCGAGGCAGCAACGTCATGATTTTTGGTGGAGCATGGCGAAACTGCTCAGGGACCCGTGTCTTATTACTGAAGATGAAAACAAAGTCTCAACCTTTCTGCGAGTGGAACAGTGGCGTGCTCTCGCCTGCGCTGTCCGGTGGCAGAACCCGGGCATCGTACTTTAAAAAATTCTGAAGCCAAAGAGAGAGAGAGAGAGAGAGAGAGAGAGAGAGAGAGAGAGAGAGAGAGAGAGAGAGAGAGAGAGAGAGAGAGAGAGAGAGAGAGAGAGAGAGAGAGAGAGAGAGTGGTTGGTTTGCTCATGCTTAACTAAAACTTAAATTGTACGTCGTTGTTCGGCCCATGTTTCATCTTCTGAAACAAGTAGCTATGTTTGTTCCTTCGACGTAATACGGCGGACCACGGCCGAGGAGCATGGCTTGAGGATGCCGGTGCTTGCGGCACAGAGTATTTAGAGTTACTTAACAAAATCTGAAGCCATAGAGTACAGGAGTTGGCTGGAGGGGGTGGAATGGACCAATGATGACGTGCATGGGGTAGCTGGATGTGGATGGTAGACTTTGTCACTTTGCTTCTGGCTCATAAGGGATGGGCAGAGCCGCAGAGGCTACGAATTTGGGAGCCTTCGTGCACGGGCTCGCCCCTGGCCGATGAGACAATCTGGGTTTGCTAAATATACAATCTGAAAGAGTTGCTGTTCTTCGGAGGTGTTCAGTGTCGATCAAGACGCGGCGAGGTGTTTCGGTCTTGGGTAGGTTTTTCCGTGTTGTAGTTGTGTTGTTGTGTGTGGTTGTCCGGAGGATAGCCGGATGTGGTGTTGAGCTACGCTCGTTGTTCGCAGCGAGTTGTAGATATCATGTACTAATTTTCTCTCCTTCTATAAAGCTATGGTACGCAATTTGCGTACCCTCGTATAAAATTAGTAAATCACCTATTAAGCCTTTGAAAATAAAACTACACATTTTTTCTGAGATGAAGTACACATTTATTTTGTAATAATTGTCATTAAGCAATAGAATATTTTTTGAAGCAGAGGTACATTTTTTTCCTCGTCTATTACTTAAGGAGAAGAGAGTTGCCCGGTTAATTAACAGAAACCCAGGCTAAAATCGTCACAACCGCTGAGCGGCACACACAAGATACTCCACGCACATCACTCCAAAGAGTGTTTCGTAGAGACAGCGCACAAGCGTCATCATTATCACTCCTCCCTTATAGGCGTCATCGCCAACCCTAAACCCTGAGCAAACGACTCCGGCTTCGCCATAGGCGATCGCCGACTCAACCCACACTATAGTAGCTTGTATGAAGATCCACATCAAACACAGCTACATGCGACCATACATCGCAGCTCCGACTTTGACAGAGAACAACGAAAGACAAAACCAGGCACGGTTGGTGTCACGGAAGATCGCCGAATGTTCCACCTGCACCAATCATCGTACACCATAGGGCCTCGCCGCCGCAGCTTCTACTTCAGAGTAGCAAAACAAACCGATGCAATCTCTCGGACACGCCGGAGAAGAGCTGACTACCTCAACCATTGCCACATCGCCGACGTCGCTCCCACCATCATCGTTGCCACAGAAGCCTGAACGCCAAAACTGACGCTATCCTCTGGTCCCGCTCTCCAATGCCGAGCTCCAAAGATGAAGCCCCAAGGGGGAATAAGAAACCAATGCGCCACCATCGTTCGATCACACAAGATCAAGGATTTACTCCCGAGATGCCATGATGGCCAGATCCTCATGGGAGGGGTGCGACAGCGAAGCGGCGATGCCTCCAAAAGGGTCGATGACGACTGCAACCGCTGTGATCGTTGACCACGACACAAAGTTGAGACAGACTCTTCACCCAAGCTCTCAACACCCCCGACCCGCATCGGCCTCGACAAGCCCACCAAGGGCCACACCAAAGAACCAGCTCGTACACAAAGAGGTCGTCATCGTCGCAGCCAACCTCCAGCGCTCACCGCGAGCACCGGCCGCAGCCCCTAGCAAGAGCAGCCAGCCTCCAGCACCGTCGATGGAAACTCTGGCACACGAGGCAAGTCATGAGGCCACCCAGCCAAGCAACGCCTCGTGCACACATCGGCACCCGCCGCTCGAGATCCATCTGGGGTCTAACAAGGCACGCGCGAGAGAAACCATCGTCGTGCGGGCTTTGCCCGACGGCGCCTGGTGGTGGCAGCGCGACTACGGCGCTACGTTTCGCCTGTGCCGCTCCTGGGAGAGCGACGCGGGGGCGTGGTGCGTGTTTGCTTAGAATGATACAGGGATACTAGACCACTGTTGTGGGTATAACTTGCATGCTTAGTTATTGTTTCCTTTTATGCCAATTCTTTAAACATGTACTTCTAGTGATCTTACCAACATCAAGTGTTAGCGCCTAGATTAAATCATAATCCTTCTACCTCTAGAGCAACACACACACACATACAATTGTGCAAGGTTCGGCAATGAAAAATAAAGGTTCCCGTGTCATTATACTGAGAGCAAGAGATAGATAGATTGGGAAGGATGGGATAAAAAGTGCCCGGTCAAATAAAAGGAGTGCACACATACGATTGTGCAAGGTTTCGGCAATGAAAAATAAAGTTTCCCGTGTCAATCTACCGAGAGGAGATAGATAGATAGATAGATAGATAGATAGATAGATAGATAGAAAGGGATGTGATAAAAGGTGCATGGTCAAATAAAAAGAGTGTACACATACAATTGTGCAAGGTTTGGAAATTGAAAATTAAAGGTTCCAGTGCAA
The DNA here is from genome assembly GCF_018294505.1 of Triticum aestivum. NCBI lineage: Eukaryota > Viridiplantae > Streptophyta > Magnoliopsida > Poales > Poaceae > Triticum > Triticum aestivum. The sequence continues at coordinate 153,053,982 of NC_057812.1, forward strand.
TGTTTCGGTAATCCTAATCCGTCTGTCTCTAGACCACCACCCCCTCCCTCCTGACAAACAAACAAAGAAGAGAGAGAGAGAGAGAGAGAGAGAGAGAGGCAGAGAGAGAGCGAGGTTGGGAGTACATGATTGTCGGGAGCGGTGGCAGACCATCAAATGGAGATGCTTGATAAAGAATGGTACTCAAAAGGTTATAAGGTTCATGTAGAAAAGGTGGTCGGTCAAATAAAAAGAGTGCACACATACGATTGTTCAAGGGTTTGGACAATGAAAAATAAAGGTTCCCATGTCGTTATAACAAGAGGAAGAGATAGAGAGACGGGCAGGGTAAAAGGTGGCCCGTAAAAAAAAGAGTCCACACATACAATCGTGTAAAGTTCGGCAATGAAAAATAAAGGTTCTCGTGTTATTATACTGATAGCAAGAGATAAATAGATTGGGAAGGATGGGATAAAGGTTCTCGTGTTATTATACTGATACATGATTGTTGGGAGCGGTGGTAGACCATCAAATGGAGCAGCTTGATAAAGAATGGTGCCCAAAAGGTCATAAGGTTCAGGTAGAAAAGATGGACGGTCAAATAAAAATAGTGCACACATAGGATTGTTCAAGGGTTTGGACAGCGAAAAATGAAGGTTCCCAACTTCCCATGTCGTTATAACAAGAGGAAGAGATAGAGAGACGGGCAGGGTAAAAGGTGCCCTGTAAAAAAAGAGTGCACGCATACAATTGTGTAAAGTTCGGCAATGGAAAAAATAGGTTCCCATGTCATTATAATGAGAGAAAGAGATAGATAGATTGGGAGTGATGTGATAAAAGGTGCCTGATCAAATAAAAGGAGTGCACACATGCGATTGTGCAAGGTTTGCGCAATGAAAAATAAAGGTTACAGTGTCAATATATTGAGAAGAGATAGATATATAGATAGATAGATAGATAGATAGAGAGGGATGGGATAAAAGATGCCCGGTCAAATAAAAGTGTGCACAAATACCTGTGAGAGTAGTAAATCGAGCTTGGCATTGTTCATCGGGGATGGGAAAATGTCACCATGGCCAGGAGGGTACCTTCACATTCGTGTAATGAAGAAGAGGTGGTTAAAATTAAACTGTGATTATTGTTAGACAAGAATTTGCCAATCAGGCGATGTGCGAATATTTTACCAGACATCCTTGACGGTCTTCCCCTGAAAGGCCATGCCAAGAACTCGTCGGTTATGACACGAGGATGCTAGCTCTGCATATGAGAACAGAATTGGTAAATGTCACGAGCATACCTGGTTGAAACAACAAAGCAGGATATGGCTTGACATACCTGGTTGAACGTATGGATTTGGATGTTTAAATTAGTGTATTTCTCCACAATCTGCGGTGCAAATCTATGAATCAAAATGGCGAGGGAATTCCTTTTTTTTTCTTCTAAATAGGCTTCCAATCGCCAATGTAAGGAGTGATTTGGATGATGGTAATTAAACTACCTTCAAGGTATCCTCATGGGTGTTGAAGGAGTAAAAACAGGCATCGTGTACACCTCTACAGATCACAAGATTGGTGCAAATGTTTCATTGCTTCATCTGCGAAAGACCGAGGCGTGATTTCTCGGGTGAAAACGCGAGGTCTGTTTTTTATTGGTTGTGCCTGCCAGTGATCATGTTGAAGGCATTGTTTTGGAAACACATTTTTTCTTCAGGGTGAAAACCTATGATTTTTGATCGGGCAACGACAATGCTTGTGGCAGGGTCTTTTTTTCTCTCTTTTTTCTTTTCTTTTTTCTTTTTTTGGGAGTGAATTCTGGTTTTTACCCTCTATTTTGATGTTTTTGACACTAATTACCCTATTTAGCAGGATTTCATCCATTTTACCCCATTTAGCAAAAGTTTTGCCACAATTTATCCATTTTAAAATTTTGCGAGCATTCTGATGAGCAGGTCCCAATTGTTAGGTCCACCTAGCATGCCCCATCAACAGTTTTTACCTACCTATTTTTCTCCACGTTGAACCAGTCCTTGCAGCTTCGCTCGACTGGGCTGGCCTGATATGATCGCCAGAGCAGGTCGCTCGCGTCCAACGCACAAGGCGTAAGTTGAGCCGCACCACTCTGGGCTCCAATATTCATAGCACACATTGTTCGCCTTCCTTCGAATCACACACACGCTGCAAACAAAGAAAAAAAAGGATTTCAACAATATTCAAAATGGTGAAAAAACTTTAAATCAATGTACGTCAGTTATAGATGGGTGATATGTATACACGTGATCTTCTAATAAGCATTTTAATTCTGTCTGAATCAAACGCCTCACCGGCCAATGCATGAGTCAGGAAAACTTCATAATACACATATGATGGAGATGGTCAAAATCATGTGGAATGGGATACGACGTGAGGGCTTGCTTGTTCACCAACCTCGCTGATTTGTTGGACGAGCGGCCCCCATAGATCTGCAACCGAGCACAACCTGATGGAGGCATGTACATGGACGCGCCCACGCCGACGTCGGCGAGCTTGATGGAGCCGGATTACATGGGGTCATTTCTTGCCTTGATGTCGCGCCCAGACGTCGGCGAGATTGACGGAGCCGGATTCCACGGGGTCATTTCTTGCCTTGATGTCACGACCATATATAACGCCGCTCGAGGAGGTATGAAATCACGCCGCTGCCGTTGCCTGACAATCCCTAACCATAAGTTCGAGCGAGCCTGACGGGTACGTGTGGGCAGAAGCTTGGACGGGCGATGCAATCTATTAGGCGTGAGTAAGGAGCATGGTCGACTCAGGCATTATGCGTTGGACGAGACGCAAGTGACCTCCATCGGGCCGGTCCGGTCGGGAGAAGCCGTGAGGACTGGTTCACGAGAGAGAAAAATAAGCAGGAAAAAACCATCGATATGGCATGCCAGCTAGACTTCACAATTGGGACCTGTCTGCCAGAACACTCATGAAATTTTAAACAGGGTAAATCGCGGCAGAACTTTTGTTAAATGGGGTAAAATGGATGAAATTTCGCTAAATGGGGTAAGTAGTGTCAAAAATGTCAAAATAGGGGGTAAAAACCGGAATTCACTCTTTTTTGGGCTGTCTGCATCCTGAATGTTTTTAGGCATATTGTTGGTGCAGAGATTGAGTCTAATTGATATCTATTTGATATTAATATATTCCCATTTTCAAACAATTTTTTTTTTTGCGAAACACTGATTCCTCCTGGAACCGTAGCTGTTTGTGTTGTTACATGGAAATGAACCTAGTTAGTTGTAACTCCTTAAACTGAAATGCACATCACTTGCATTACTATGGCCCAAGGTAAATCTGAAATTACAGTTACAAACTCGAACCTATAAATACTTTAAAGCCTTACACAATTCTTGACCTCGGGACCTTTGGTACAAAAAGAATGAAGTCTATCTGCGGACCAGTGTCCCAACATGAACTATTTTTGTCCTCACACAGTTGGAATCCAATGTATCTTAACTATGTTAACCTGCTGAGCGAGGAGGCAAAACAGATGTGTTCCGCGTCTAACATACATGTACTCCAGAGTAGAGCGCGAGAATATGGCCGTATGCGAGAGCAGTCGCCATGTTTTCGAACCTCCAAAACTTGAGTGTGGTTACCGCCTAGCCACGAACAGGAACAATATTGGATCAGTTACTAGCAACATATGACGTAGTATATGCTACGATAAAAATACTGTTGGACTTGTATTCGGCTGAGGTTTTCCATGGTGTACTTTTTGTGACATAAAATTGAAATTTAAAATTTTACTATTAATAATCACTGTCAAAGAAGTGAACCCAAATAATGAGGGGCCAAATAAATCAACTAATTGTTTTACTTGTTCTAGTAGTATTCTGGCTTACAATGTCAAAAAGTTTTTTTTTGTGACAAACGATTCAGTTCTGCGCTAGCTCTAGTGATACTTGGAATGGACAGTAGGGGACGCACACACATTAAATGTTTGACGTCTTGTCTGCTAGCTTTTGTATTTCATGCTCGGCACCATTAAACTGCCCTGGATTCCGGCTGCCATTTCTCGACAGAGGGGGCCTGTTCGCTGCAAATATGTAAAGATGGAAGTAGTTGTAGCCATTTGTAGAATTGGTGGATGGGGCAAAACCGCGTGACAGCGCCGGACTCCCTTTCCTCCCGCGTCGCTCCCGTGGGCGACGGGGAGACTGGACGCGGTCGGGCGAAGCCTTGCCATCGTCGTCGTCGGCGGGTCTTCTCGCCCCTCGCGTGCAGGGTCCTGGCGCGGGCCGGGGTCGCTGGTCCGGGGCGCCGCGAGCTCGCGGGTTGCGGTGGCGCGGCGGAGAGCCCTTCAGTGGTGTTGCTCGGGCTCCTCTGGTGGCGTGGCTAGCTGCGTCTGGGGTGAGGCGTGCCTCCGGTGCCGGTGGTTGCAGATCGAGGTCTGCCTGGATCTGGTGAAGGGCGGCTGTGGCGCGGTGGTGGCCGGTGGAGGTGCGGCTGTCTGGGCCGCGGATCCGTGTGGGGCTCCCGCGGATCTGGTGTGTGGTGGCCGGCAGGGGAGCGGCTCGTTCCCAGCTTGCTGGTGCTCCTACGGCGGGTCCCGGCGGCGTCCGGGGCGCGGATCCGGGCGAGGCTGCCCCGGATCTGGTGCGTGGTGGTCAGCCTCGAGTTCGGCGTACTACGGGCGGCGCTGTGGCGCGTTGGCTGTGGCAGCGCGGAGGGAGGATGGCGGCACGGTGGCGCCGCTTTTGGCGGTGGGTGCGGGGCTGCCATGACGGCGCGTGGTGCCTTGGTGGTTTTGCTGGCCGTGTAAGAGATGGTTGGCGGTGGCGGGCGGTGTAGAGTGCTTGGCCACCGTCGGTGGTGATTGGTTGTGGTGAAGATGGGTTTGGTGAGCTCCGGGTGAAAGCCTAGCTCGACCTCGGTCGATGCCGGCGTCGACGGCGTCCTAGGACGTCGTTCCCTTGTTGGAGGCGGTGTCGTGAAGCCCCTTCACCTCCCTCGTCATCTCAGCCACGGGGCCTCGGGGCCGGCGTGGTAGTCGGAGCGGCGGCTCCGGGTATCTCCTATGTGTAGTGGTTGGCTTTGATCGCCAGGGAGACATGGTCATCGACTAGGTGGGTTCGCGGCCTCGGGGCCGGAGTGGAAGTCGGTGCGGCGTAGCCGGAGATCTCGTGTGCGTAGTGTGTTGGCTTTGGCCTCTAGGGCGGCGGAGCCATCGACTAGGCTGGTGCGTGGCCTCGGGGCCGGTGTGGATGTCGGAGCGGCGGCTTCGGAGCCCAGTGTTCTGTTGTAGGGTGTCGTCTCTGGTCACTTGGGTGACAGTGTCGTCCACTCGAATGGTGCGCAGCCTCGGGGCTGGCGCGTGTGTGTATTGCAGATGTATCGGTTTTCGGCCAGTTTTCCTTATAAACTGGTCAATTCTCTTCTTAATGAAAATGCGGAGCTCCTGCCGGTTGCTTGATTTTTTTTTTGTAGAATTAGTGTGGTTGATACAAACTGTTTTGTGCTCCACACATGGTGGGGATCCAATGTATCCAGCCCTTAATTATGTCACGCCGTACTACATGTGCTGATTGCAACAGTATAGTAACGTCAGATTTGTATATGTATCCTGGTGCAAGTCCTTGCTACTAGTAGTTGGAGTAAGATTAGGTTTAAACAACCCGCAAAAAAAGATTAGGTTTAAACAGCGATCAAGCTTGTCGTGTAATTAGACTAGGAAAGTGCTCCGTGTGAATTGGTCTTGTGGGTCGGTTGGGCCGGCTGTGTGTATATTTCTCCTACAAACTTTGCTATGCTACAAGCCATCCTGGGCTTTCTGCGTCTTTCGATCTGGTTCAAATGATTTATCTCACCGGCGATTTTTCACTCTGCTCTACAAATGTTGGGCACGACTACAAAGACATCTCCATCTTCACATGCTTGCACAGCTGCACTACAGAAGGCCCGTGCCCTGGAGAAGGGCTGGGTAGTAGTACTACATTGGATGACCTTGGTTTTGTCCCTAGTGTATGTGCTGCGTCTGACAAGCATGACATGGAGTACTTTCTACAGTGTGCATGAAACCGCGTTGTTCATAAGCTGAGTTAATGAATCAAAGCTTACCTAGCGGTGCTAGCCTTTGACTTCTGTTTGATACCGAAGAAAGGTCCGCATATAAAAACTGTTCAGTCAGTAAAACCCTAGGCTTATTATAGTTCATACACGCAATTGTTTTAACAGCAGATCATGCACATACTTAGCTGCAGCGTAATTGCTCAAATTCAGCAATCTTATGTGACGGCTTAGTGCCTTTGTCATGGTTTTGCATCCTATAGTTTTTTTTTAGAGAAACATCATATAGTTTCTATGTGGAAGTAGTATAACACTGAATGGATGAACCGTCCCCATCCCCGCGTCGCTCCTCTCAGGGCGATTCGGAAGGCGACGAGCCCAAGTCTGTCGTGTTCCCCTCACCTGGTCCTCCCACCCTTGCGGCATAACTGATGGGAAAATCATAGTAGTACAACATCAGCATGAATCAAGAGAACTAGAAAGGAAGAGCTTAATCCACTACGTTGTGTCAATGCAGAGATCCTCATCTCCATTCCAGCTAATCCATGCAGCACACAACTCATGCAGATGGGGAGGTAGCTTTTTTGCGGGGGCAGAGAGGGAGGTAGCTTTTTGGCAGGGGGCAGAGAGGGAGGTAGCTAATCCATGCAGCACACTTAGCTAATGCACACACCGTCAATTTACTTCAGTGCTAGCAGCTGGAGGCACGACTCTCTGACCCTGACAATTTATAAACCATAGAAGCAGTTATTTACTTATTTAATAAAAAGGATTAGGAGTGTGATGGGAGAGGAAATAAATCATCGATACGAACGAACACCCAAATTTGAACCACGAACCATGTAGGATGGAGAGTAAAGAAAAATCATCCATCTAGCTAGGTACAGAACTGCATACATAGGTGCACATGGAAAAAAACTAAAAGGGGAGGGGGGCACGGGTCTGCTCGTTGGCGGCGGCGCGGGCGCACAACTCCCTGATCTCCTTCCACTAGCTGATTAAGGTGGAATCGATGGAGGAGGAGAGGACGAAGAAGCGGACCTTGTGGGCGAAGCTAGCGATGGCCAGGAGGATGCGCTGGACGTGCTCCTCCGTCTCCGCCGTCGGCCGTTTCCTCCCCGTCCATCCCCGCGGTCGCGCTCGCAGATCGGATGATCCTCGTAGGCAAGGCCGCCACGGCCACAGGCCCACAGCTACGGTCCTTGGACGCTAGCTCGATGGGGCAGTAGTGAAGGGAGAGAGGTGGGGCGGTGAGGAGACGCGACGGTGGACAGTCGTTCCATGGGAGGAGCGAGGGGAGAGCCCGAGTCAGATTTGGAAGGTGGGGGAGAGAAAAAATGAGGGGCCAAGAGAGACGGGGGTAGGTTCGGGGCAATTTTGATATGAGAGAAAAAAAGACATGAACTATTTCTGGGCTAGGCCACCGTCAGTGAGTTGGAACCCTTCGTGGGCAGAGAACCGTTGCGCGTGGGCCGAGGGCTGCGTCGCTACAGTTTTGTCAGCCTACCCACTGAGCCTACTGGGCTACAACAAGGGGACTGTGGTCCTAATTTCATCTATAAGAGGAAATAACTATCAATCACATAAAATGAAAGAAATGAAATGAGGGAAAGTTGAGGGACCAGATCCCAACAAGAACATGTGGTCCTGATTGCCACCTCTAGAGTGAAACGCAATAGCTTTGCTTTTCCCTATATATATATATATATATATATATATATATATATATATATATATATATATATGATCGGTTCTACTAGAAATTCTATTTATATATATGCATAACGTGTACAATATGTAGTATCGTAAAATACCAACAAATGAAAAAGAATTAAATGGAAAACACAAAATTAAATGAAAAAGAAATCATAAACCCACCCCAACCTTTTAATACCGGTTGTGAGACATTCGTCCATGTCAGTAGACCACCTAACAACGACTACAATCACTCGAGCGAGCCAAAGGCGCACTGCTGCCATCACCTCTCCCTCACTAAAGTCGGGTCAAACTTGTTGTGGTAGATAGTTAGAAAGTCATCGTGCTAAGGCCCCACAGAAGCAACACGACAAAACAACGACTGTCATCGATGAAGAGAAACATAGATCGTAAAGATCCAACCTGTAGACACATAAACGAAGACGAATAACGACCGGATCCAAACAGATCCACAACATCGATCGAATCCTGCAAGATTCGTCGTAGACACGTCTCCACATGCCATCCAACGAATCGGAACGGGGGTTAGGCGGGGAGAAACTTATTCCATCTTCAGAGAGCCACCACCATCTCGTCTTCCCGAGCAAGACACAAACTCTAAATGAACTCACAAAAACACCTAAAAATAAAGCAAGATCCATTCCCCCGGCAAGGGCCGGGGGCCACCACGACACCATGGCCCTAGGGGCTAAGGCCACTAGAGACAAGGTGGATCGGTGGCAACGCCGACGGTAGGGGTAGAGGAACCCTAGCTTTTTATGGGAGGCGGCAGCTGTGAGATTGTACGGAGATTGTATCAATTAATTCGTTAGCAATTATCCAAAGCATAGAAGAATTTCTTTATTCAAAATTTCTTATCCGGTTCGTTTGGAGTCATATGATTAAAAATTAGTACTGGTATATGATTCTTTTCCTTATTATGACTCATTTGCACTATTTTTTGATGTACGAAAATTTCATCCACTCCAAGCTTTGGAAAGAAGAATTCTACACTTTGGGCTCGACCCCGAGACTCGAACCAGACCGAACCATGTAGTACCGACCGAGCCAAAGCCCGACCCGTTGCGCTCCCTTTTTGTACTACGTTTTGCCTCCCACCTCCATGAAACCCTAGGTCGTCAGACAATGGACAACCACGACGCTCCCAAGCGCAAGCGCGGCCGCAAGCCGAAGCCGCCGGCCGCCGCCGCCGCCCCCGACAACGGCACCCACGACTCCGCCCCCTCGCCCAAGCCCAAGCGCGGCCGCAAGCCCAAGCCGCCGCCCGCCGCCTCCCCTGACAACGACCACCCCTCGTCCCCCCTCGCCGCCGCCGCCGACACCCCGGAGCCAGGTTCCTCCTCCGGAACCCGCGGCCACCGCAAGTCCCGACGCGTCCGCCACGAGCTCCCGTCAGATGCCGACGCCGCCCTCCGCGCCCCCCCATCCCGCGCGCCCAAGGGGGCGGCCAACATGAAGGTGGAGGTCCCGGCGGTGGAGCCGTTGCGGTGGGAGCAGGTGGCGAGGGTGATGCCGTCCATGGACGCCGTGGTAAAGGTTTTCTGCGTGCACACGGAGCCGAACTTCTCAATGCCATGGCAGCGCAAGAGGCAGTACAGCTCCAGCAGCAGTGGCTTCATCATTGGGGGCCGCAGGGTGCTCACCAACGCCCATTCCGTCGAGCACTACACCCAAGTCAAGCTCAAGAAGCGCGGCTCAGACACCAAGTACCTTGCCACCGTCCTTGCCATCGGCAACGAATGCGACATTGGTATGCATGCCCATACCCGCCCCTTTTACCTGTTTTAGCCCGCGAAATGCTATGAACTTGACAAACCTATAAGAGTTCTCTGCTTGTGCTTGTGAATCATCTGTTATGATGGCATGTGGGTCTCTTGCACTGTCTAAGGAATGCCAATGTTTGTGGTATTAGGTCGTCTAATTTAGTACACCATTATGTGCTTTTGCAATTACAGAAATGCAGTATGCACCGCAGAGCTGGCAAAATTCGACTTTTGTGGAACAGGCAGATTATTTATGCTTTGTTCTCTGCAAATCGGAACATGCTTATGCCAGAAAAGGTGATCTTGTTTAATGTTGTGAACTCTGTATGTGTACTCTAAAAAGAAAGGTGGGAGAGAGCCACTGTTTTGGTGGATTTGGATCATAATATTGTTTTCAAACAGGGGTCAATCTAGACTAAACTGGCTGATGCTGTCATGTACTTGAGCAGTGCAATCCCATATGATTAGTTTTAGCAGCCAGGGATTTTGATTGTCATAAACATACTGGTGTTCTCAGAAACTGCTTGGATATGTGGATTATTGTGAGTATTTTCTTGAAAAATGGAGGGCATAATACAACAGAAGTAGTATGGAGACACATGGTGGGTAAGTAGGATGACTTTACAAACATTAAAGGGCAACAAGCTAGACTGGACTAAGCATTCATGCAGTCATTGTCAAATTTGCACCTTTTTCTAACAAACAAAGTTATCGATTAATGAACTCAAGGAGCAACTTTCTTACATGATCTGATAATCACAACCGACCTTTCCAATTTTCCATTTCAGCAATGTTAACCGTTGATGACGATGAATTCTGGAAAGGAGTTCTGCCGCTGGAGTTTGGATTGCTGCCAGCACTTCAGGATGCTGTCACTGTTGTTGGTTACCCTATTGGAGGAGATACAATTTCTGTGACAAGTGGTGTAGTATCTAGGATAGAAATACTCTCATATGTTCATGGTTCTACAGAACTTCTTGGACTACAGGTATATTTTTCCAGACAATGTGCATGCTTTAGTTGTCTTCCTTTCTCTGTATGTTGTTTTTGTAATCATGGAATTATAATTAGCCCTCTCTATGAACATCTGTAACCTTGGTTGTTACTTATGAACAGATAGATGCAGCTATAAATTCAGGAAACTCTGGCGGCCCTGCTTTTAATGATCAGGGAAAATGCGTTGGTATAGCTTTTCAATCTCTTAAACACGAAGATGCAGAAAACATAGGTTATGTTATACCCACCCCGGTTATTAAGCACTTCATTCAAGACTATGAGAAATCTGGAGAGTACACAGGTAATTCTTATTCCGTTGTTGCTTATATATGCTGTAAGTTTTGTAAACCATGTTTAAGGTGTATCTTGATGGTGCATGAATGAAAAGGGTTTATGCTGGAACATCTTATGCAGACATATATGTAAATATATTTTGATTTTTTTAATATTTGCAAAAGCAGTCTGTTTATTTTAATAACTTTGTCTTAGTCTCACTTTCTTCTGTGAGTTCTATCAGCTTCCATGTAATTATCATTGCAGAAGGACTGGTGTGATTGTTATCCTTATCAGTTATAAGTTCCTCATTCGACAGGCATGGTCTAAAATTTTCAGTGTTGACCATAATTTACAGAGGAACAAACTTTTATTCCAGGGAAACAGTGTCTTAACCGTATTATGGGATTCAAGTAAACTTTGAAGCCATATTTTGAACACTATGTAGTATGCACAATTGGTGTTTTTAACACTGTAGAATGTAACCTCTTGAGGTGTGAATGTGATGTAATTTATTCATTGTTGGTTAGCACTGTCAAATGTTTGCTAAAAACTGTTAGTTTCGCAAATAATTCACCAATACAGGGGGACATATGATTTTTTTTCCACTGGAAATGTTCCTCTTTTGTTTCGATACACTTCCTTTAGGCTCGTTTTTTAGTTTTGCGGTTGATGTCAGTCAAAGTGGCGAGATAGGTTTGTCCAACATTGAGATGCTAGTTTTTGACCCAAATGACTAAAGTAACCTAGCAGATGTGGCTGGGACTAGTGGAGACAGACCGAGTAGTGCCCTTTCCATTTTCATTTACATATTTTATTAGCCAAATACAGACGGGAATATGACATTGTTGGATGTTACCTGATTAATTGATTATAAATAGAAATTGAACATTTATTTATCTAATGCATTCAGATGCGAGCATCCTATAAAATACTCTGCTTATAGGCAAGAATATAAAATTACCAACTAGATGAGGTAGAGCTTGTTTGGTTTGTTTTGTTCCCAATGAAGTGCCTGTGCTTGGCTAAACTGGTGTTACAAAACCTGGTGGTCAAATTGGCTTCACTGTTTTCAGCCACGTTTGGCTCCACAATGAACTTAAGAGCCAAAGTCGAAGGAGCTTACCGGAATCATAGGGAAGTCTGGTGAATGTTAGGTAAAACTTTGTCTGTCAGGGGCATGGAACTTAAGCAGCCCCTTAGTTCTTCCTTTGACATTGTTTGTGTTCACCTGGAAATTATTCTTATGCACTGCATGTCATCACAGGTGCTCCTGGTGCACATTGTACATGCATTGCCTGTATGAGTAGCTTAAAAGATATTTTAAATTCAATGCTGAACAGAGTGTTGTACCCCATACAGTCTAGTGTTTTTTTTTCTCTTATAACCTCGTCAATCTTTTGATGGATGAAGGGCTTGCTTTTGTTTTGATGGATGGAGGGCTTGCTTTTGTTTAAAAAAAACGTCCTGTGCTAATTAGGTCTCTTTTATTAATATCCAGGTTATAATTGGTAATCTGGTATGTGTTTTCGACATGTATAATCTTCTTTGTTTTGCATCCAACTAGCTTACCTTTTGCCTGCATTCTCCTGCCAGGTTTCCCTATACTTGGGATAGAATGGCAGAAAATGGAAAATCCTGATCTCCGTAAGGCAATGGGAATGAAATCTGACCAAAAGGGTGTTCGTATCAGAAGAATTGAACCAACTGCTCCTGAATCTGGATGCATGCAACCTTCTGATATTATTCTTAGCTTTGATGGTATTGACATCGCCAACGATGGCACAGGTTTGTTATAGCTTCTGTCATAGTTTATACATGTATCTACGTATTATCATGCATTGTTGATCACTTCATGTCACATATTCTATTTTATCTGCTTTAGACTTTAGTGGCTGTAACTTCCAGTTCTGGCTATAGGTTGTACTACTCATTTCAATGAAATACAAAGTGTTTGTTTTAAGTAGGGTCATCGAATGAAACTCTCTTATGACCATAAATAATGCCATTCCTTCCGTGCATATAACACTATATATGGTCTAAAACTTTGAGATGGGTCAATTTTGTGTTGAAAATGAATTCCACATCACTAGTATTAGCCATCTGATACCACTCATTACTAGTTCCCCAGTTGATTTGCGTAAATATCACTAGTCTGATCACTGTTGTTTTATGCAAATACACCTGTCGGATAATATATAAGAAGTCCACCTTTTGGCCCCAAACTCGTCAAAAGTTCATTTTTAACACCCGGACTATAAGACTCCCAGATTTGCTACCTCAAACTCCGAAATCCTCCTGTTTTTCACCCTCAGGTGGTTTTGCAAGTGATATTGGCTGATGTGGATGCCATGTGTCCACCGCAGCACTGCCGTGCCATTCCCATGTCACGGTGTTTCTGTTATTGATCTTGTTGACCAATGTTTCTTCCATTCCTTGCATTTTTTGTGGAAGCTTTTTATCTGAATGGTGGAGTTTGTTTTAGACTGTTTTCTGTTGTAGTGTTTGTTTTATTTATGGTAGTGGCATGCATGTCACCGAAGATTACTTGTGAGACCAGCCAAGGGTGAAAAGCAGACGGTTTCAATAGTTTGAGGTTGCAATTCAAACAGTTTTAGATTTTATGGTAGAGAAGATATCTCTTGCCAAAGTTCAGGTTGGAAAGTAGTTTTTTCTGATGGATTTTTAAGCAGTAATAAGAATACCGGAGTAAGTATACTCGGACGTTTTCATTCGATTAAAATACACAATTGCATGTTTCCCAGATAAAGTCCTGCTTATTAGTCAAGGAAAATGCTTCCACTTGCTTACTTTTCTTTTTCTTGGTCACCCAGTTCCATTCAGGCATGGAGAGCGCATTGGCTTCAGTTACCTAGTTTCACAGAAGTATACTGGTGAGAAGGCACGTGTCAAAGTTCTCCGGAGTTCAAAAATTCATGAATTCAACATAAAGCTATCAATCCACAAAAAGCTCATTCCAGCTCATATAAAGGGCAGGCCACCGTCATACTACATTGTTGCAGGCTTTGTTTTTATGGTCGTATCTGTTCCATATCTTCGATCCGAGGTATGTCGTCTTTGCCCTCTCTCCTCTGCCCTAGGCATGAAATAGTAACCAAAATATTATATTCTTATTTGGTTGTCTCCGTGGATACACTTCAGGGGAAGTACTGCTTTACAGAAGATATCCTTAATTTTGGAATTTTGTTAAAAAAATCTTTGAAAGTTGCCATCTTGTTTTGTTTTGAGAACATAAAAATAATTATGTACATGTTTATTCTGTATGTGCACTAAGCTTTGACAACTGTTTGTGTCTTTTCCTAATGTAGCAAATTGCCATGTATGCTTGTCATGCTTGAACAATAAACATGATGTCATGGTTGCACCGAGTACTCCCTCCATCCGAAAATACTTGTCGGAGAAATGAATGTATCTAGATGTATTTTAGTTCATCCATTCTAGATACTCCCTCCGACAAGTATTTCTGGACGGAGGGAGTATTTTGTTTTTTCTCTGTATGCAATAAGTATTGTCACCAGAACGACATGTTGCTTGTCCCAAGTTGTTTTTAAGTGTTTGGCATGGTAGCCTGGAAGCACTATACTTTGATTTTGAATGCACACTGCTATATGTCTTGTTTTTAAGTGTTTGTCATGGTAACCTGGAAGCACTATACTTTGAATTTTGAATGCACACTGCTAATATGTCCATGTCACCCATAATTGTGCCTGAATCCTATTTCACTTAAAAAAATTATGGTAGCAATTTTGATTGTATAACTAACTAGAATGCTTGATGATCAGTATGGAAAAGATTACGAATTTGATGCCCCCGTCAAGTTGTTGGACAAGCATTTACATGCAATGGCGCAATCACCTGATGAGCAGCTTGTGGTGGTCTCACAGGTCTGTGAAGCCCTTTCTATTAACCACCGGCTATGAAAGTTTTCATGCTATGTGGCACAAGCCCATCCATCTTGCTTTGCGTTAAAGTTTGATAGAATTACCATTTGATACCAATTTTATGATCTTGTAGGTGCTTGTGGCAGATATCAATATTGGTTATGAAGAACTTGTCAATACTCAGGTAGTTATGGGTGATCTCTATGTGGATATTCCTAGTTTGAGTTTCAATTTTTCAAAGTTTTGTCTACATATGCAGTTCAAGAACTAAATTGGTGTGTCTGTACTCACATGAAGTATTATTGTCCTGCTGCACCAATTAATCCTTAGCATTCTTTCTATGCCAGTTTCTCTTGCATGCCAGTTAAACTCGTACTCTGAATATTTGTATAATTTTAACATGTAAGCATTAAGATTGGACATGAGAAAATGGTATGAACATGGTTGTTGTTGTCTCAAAAGCACCAACATATTTTTGGAAGTTCTGCTAGTATAACAAGAATTAGCAGCCAAGATAAGAGGAATGTTGTTCTTTCTGAAGTGGAATGATTGAACGCGTGTCTTTCAGAGGCAAAATTGTAGCATTGGTACTAAATTTAGTGAACCTTTTAGACATTCTTAGTTTACATACCATTCTCCAAGGCATGTAGTAAACTTAACACTCTTTTTTTAGCAGTGCATAATAATGTGCCCTTATTATCATCTGCCTTTTTTGTTATCAATGTAGGTGCGTGCGTTCAATGGGAAACCAGTAAATAATTTGAAGCAGCTGGCGACCATGGTGGAAGATTGCAATGAGGAGTTCTTAAAATTTGACATGGATTACGACCAGGTAGTTAAATTGCCACCTATTTATAACGTTCTGTTGAATGTCAAGTTGGAAGTAACCGTCGGATGATTTGGCAGGTTGTCGTTCTCGAGACGAAAACAGCTAGGGCTGCTACTCAGGACATTCTAACAACACACTGCATACCTTCAGCGATGTCAGATGACCTGAAGGCCTGAGTAAAAGCACGGTGGTTACCGATACAATCCCAGTTGGCACACAATCCCGGTTGGCTTATACAATGCCAAGTGCACGAGAAACCCCTCTGCAGCAATGAGTGCTGCTGAAGTTTTGGACGTGGAAGAGCATTATGGTTCGGCAAAAAAGGCGAATGGTGGCCAACATCGCTCGCATCCTCACTGGCTAAGGTTGAAAATGCACGCGGCACCGAGCAACCGAGAAACCTGTAGAATAGCAGCAATCGAAGTTTTGTTCTCATTTGATTTATTGAATGAATACCTGGAAACTCGTTGCATTTGCGTACCCGTATCCGTATCGTCATGTTTGCCGTGATGTATTCACTTTAAACCTCTGCAATCTTTTACTCAGCTGGCGATACTTTTTTATCGTACCAATTATTTGATTTTCTGGAGTACTCATGTGTCTTTTTCTACCAAAGTTTTGTTTTGGTGGTTGTCGTGCCTGTTGCTTGTAAAGAGAGCCTGCCTTCGAGCACAAGTGACAGGTCTGGTGCAGTTTTGGACCCTCGTCGACGGCGATGCGTGTTTTTGACGAGCCTTTTTCCTTGGTCATCCCTTCCCGTGGAAGCAAATCCGCCGTACCTACTTGCCATGATTCTGGTAGGTGTCCTGTATGATTCCCATCCCTTTCGTTCTAGAGTTGAGTCGATCCAGTCTGTGCAAATGTTTGGCAGTGAACGAAATGCTTCATCACAACAGCTGGTATCCATACATACGGGACAGATATAGTGCAATTTTGTCCTGCAAAGAATCTGACCAAAAATAGCCCTTGGCCACTGTTTCCCTTTCCCGTGACAATAGACAAATTTACTCCCTTTTTAGAACTCCGGCACAAAATAAATTGGATCCATTTTCTTTCACAAATGACCCACTTTGCATAACGTCTCGGGCTGAGGCGTCATATGCTAGATAAGGGCATCTTCAAGGGAGACCTGTAAACCTCTAACATGACGCCCTAGGTGCCCAGAGCGCCATGACCCCTAGCCCCGGGAGCTATGGCGCACCGGGTTAGGACATCATGTTATTTGTCATGGCGCTCTAGCTTTGGGTGTGATGCGAGTAGATCATTTTATTAAATACTTTTGAATTGGGTTATTTTCCGCTAATTTTTTTTAGAAAGGTTAGGCTTGTCCATTTTCATCCCCTTCCCTGCAGGAGTGCGTAGAAACTTTTGTTCCCAACACACGGGATATTAGGCTAACTTCACCGCGCGACCCATCCTGTCCGCACACGTTCGTTTGGGGTAAAATGAACGAACCAGACGGCCCAGCGCGCGGGCGCAAACGAACTTTTGTCCGTTTTCTGTTCGCTTTTGACCCATCCCCGGCCCAAATTTGCGTCGTTTTTGGGGTGAAACGGACAGCACGCGGACGCTCGGGCCGTCTGCACGTGTCCTCCCCCGGCCCGCCCGTCAGTGGCACGGGGACGCCTTTTTCTATCCGCCCCCTCCCTCGCGCCGGCCGCATCCCCTCCACTCTTCCCCACTTTTCCCCTCGCTGCCGCTGCCATTGCAGCTGTGCCGCTCGGACGTGCGGTCGCCCAGCCTCTTCCCCTCGGCGCCCCGAGCTACCCAACCACGGCCACCTGATTTGCGCGCCCGCCGACCGGATTTGCGGCGGATCCGGGCGGTCTTGAGCTCGCCCGGCTGTGGGAGGCCGCGCCGCGCCATGGACTGGCCAGGCACCGGGCCGGAAGGCCCTGGCAGGGCCGCAAGGCCACATGCAGGCAGTGGCTCGTCCTTTAGCCGCTCGGATCTACACCGTCGGTAGTCCGCCGGTAGATACCCGAATGGCGGTCGGCCGGGCTCAATGCTAGCCCAAAAGCTCGTCGGTGTACCGTTGCCACTCATTAAGTGCGACCACTGCCCAAAGAAGGTCGTGCGCCGCGTGTCTACAACGCCGGAACATTTCGGATGGGTGTTCATCAAGTGCTTAAACGATGGGGTATGTGGTCTGTACTGTGTTAAAAAAACCCGATGGGGTATGTGCTCTTTTGAGCTTCGGTTTGTGCTCTAGATTTGACTAGTTGTGCTAACTTCAAATTTTATTGTGTAGCATGGATGCAAGTTTTGATATTGGGAAGAAGAGTTCATCGATATATTGATAGAACGCAATTTAGTAGATGTTCGTGCACTTTTAGCTACATAGAGGCTGTAGATGAGACAAGTGCACTTGTTGCTAGATTAGAGGCTAGACACGAGACTAGATGCGAGGAAACAACCTCTACTTTTTTAGACTCGAAGAAGAAAGAAGCACGCAAGATCGAGCCTTCTCCGCAGATCAACAATGAATGCATCGAGAATGCACTAATCCAACTTACAGGAGCTGTTATGGAAGTTGGATATCTTCTAAAATGTATTCTTATGGTTTTTGTTTTCTTTGGTCTTACTTTTTTAGTCAAAATGTGATGATGTATTCCATGTATCAAAAATGAATGATGAATTTTTTTAAGGCCTTGCAAAGAAAAAAGTACGCGGACATGATGCAGCCCGGATGCGTCCGCGCGTTGGGCCGTCTGCCACCGCATTTCAGAAACATCCCGGACACGACGCCATTGCCCTATTCAAACGTACATAATTCGGATAAAACGGACGTCGGGCCGCTCGGTGGAGTTGGCCTTAGGAGCTTCGACGGTGTGACTGAGAGGTGGTGGTGGCAGCACCGCGGCCTGCCACAGCACCATGCCCGTTTGATGGGCAGGGACATCACATGGCATGCCAAAGCAGGCGTACGTGCGCGCCGGCGGCATGTGACGCTGCTGCCAAACGCGCACCGCCACCGGCCACCGGCCACGACGGACGCACGTACCTGTCCTGCAGCCGTTGCCATGCATGCGGTTGCAGTCAAATTAGGCGCCGACCACGGCGGAGCTACGTGCAGCCTCACATGCAATGCGAGACATGGACACCATACTTGTGATTGAAAAACATCTATGGTTGGATTGCAAGATTTGCCCAAATATCAAAGATCTCCAGGCCGGGTTTATTTGACACGACATGAATGTCACGTCGCAGCTGTTTATTGAGTAAAAATTAAGTAGTACTTCTTCCGTAAACAAATATAAAAGCGTTTAGAATAGTATTAAGAGGTACCGAGTGTGCTTCTCTATTAACCATGCCATGAATAGACGATCTTGAAAGAACTATTTCGTGAAAAAAAAGAAGACCCACACGAGGCAGCACAACTCATAATCAGTAACATAATCCAGCATCATAAAATGCTGCTACAACATCGGTAGACCCCATTCAGCAAGGCCACGAGAGGATCCGGGCCAGATCAAGTAGGCCACAGCATATGAAACAGAGCGCGGCACCAGCACGCAAACTTGCAAAAATAAAAAAGGAGACGAGAGAGAGAGAGAGAGAGAGAGAGAGAGAGAGAGAGAGAGAGAGAGAGAGAGAGAGAGAGAGAGAGAGAGAGAGAGGCGGTCTGAGAGGCTAGATAGAGAGAGTGGAGAAGGGTGTGACGGTGACCTCCCTCTTCAACCTCCCTTTGCCAAGAAGCCACCACGGCACGATACACAACCAAGAGCAAACCAACCACTCACTCACTTCTCAGCTCCCCCATTCCTCTGCTCTGCTAGACTCTGCTACCGCTTCAGTTGGTTCTCCTTCCATTTTGTCGAGTTAGCCGGCATGGCGTCCAGCGCCTCCCGGTTCATCAAGTGCGTGACGGTCGGCGACGGCGCCGTCGGCAAGACCTGCATGCTCATCTGCTACACCAGCAACAAGTTCCCCACCGTAATGCCCACACCCTCCCATCTCTCTCTCCGTCTTCCGGGTACAAATTTCGGGCTCTCTTGGGTTCCAGGAAACACCAGCTGCTGGGCTCAGGATTTCCCCCATTTGCATCCTGGTCCGGTTTGATGGATTCGCCCTTGCCCGTTCTTGAACCCGACCGAGGACCCTCGTCCAGTGTCTCTTGCCTAGTTGTTTGTGTATACAATTTTGAAATCGCTGCTAAAATTTCACCTCCGAGAGTAAATATTTTGAACCTCTGTTTTGCTCGTGCTGGGCCTTTTTATTACAGGACTATGTGCCCACCGTGTTCGACAACTTCAGCGCGAACGTGGTGGTGGACGGCACCACCGTGAACCTGGGCCTCTGGGACACTGCAGGTTATTTACTTATCCATGCTGCCTGTTTTGTTTCGCTGCTCCACATTTGCAGTTTCCTTCCATGTCTTGTATATATAGTTATTACATCACTCTGTGAAAGCTGCCACAGGATTTTATTGGTGGTCTTATTGTGTGGAGCTCAATTTGTCCACAGGGCAGGAGGATTACAACAGACTGAGACCGCTGAGCTACCGGGGAGCCGACGTCTTCGTGCTCGCCTTCTCGCTCGTCAGCCGCGCCAGCTACGAGAACATCATGAAGAAGGTGCGTATCTATTATTCCACACTACTAGTAGTAGTTCTATACCATCTTGGATCGACGATGGTTTAGCTATTCATTCAGTTGGTTCGTTTTATCCCGTGCTTGTTTATTTTCTCTTTCAGTGGCTACCGGAGCTTCAGCACCATGCACCCAGCGTGCCGATAGTGCTGGTTGGTACAAAATATGGTGAGTTGTGTGACTGCTGTCAAGGGAAGCACTTTTTCCATTTGGCTGCATATTTGTCCGTGATGTTTGGTTTGTACGTTGCTGCCTTGTTGGTAGTGGCTAGGATCTTGTTTGTCTTTTCATTGTTGGAAATACTATGCTTGCCTTCCTTGTGATGTTTCCTGGACTATGGTCAGACTAGTTATTGCGGTATATGTTTAAATGCTACCAAAAGTAAAGGATAAATGGTACTAGTGCATGATTGGAGCAAATGAATATGTTACTCAGTTCGTTGCCAGGTTCAGCAATTAGTGGCCCAGATGATAGTTTCTTATGGATCACTTCTTGCTTGAGAAGAGGGATTGCTTTCTCCTTCCATCGCACTTTGCGAATGGGTTGGCGTAAGAAAATAGTATCTATTTTTTCAAATAAAAAAGAAGAAGAAAAAACTGTTGAAGTGATAGCTTCTAGGACTGTAATACGAAGCAAGGAAAACAATCTGGATTTCTGTTATCCATTTTTGCTCCTGCTGAGATTTTGAAAATCTTCGAATGCCGCCATTTGAATTCAAATCCAAAATTCGAGCAACTTCATAATATACCACCCAGATGAGTTGACTGTCAGGGCGTCAAGTCTCAAGTGGTTGCTCAAAGGATGAGTTTCCCCCCTACGCTGATTTCCTTTCCATATATGCCCGTCAAGCGGTAGCACTTAAAGATGCTTGTGCAGTGTTAATATTGTGACACATAGGCTGATTGATCAGGCAAGATAAACTCTTGTTAAACACCTGAACTTGTTTCCTGCAAATACTATGGAAATCACACAGAAACTATTTGCTGTTTTTAAAATACAGTGCCTGCAATCATATATTGCAAGCCTTTTAATACATCTCATATAATTTTAGTTTTGACCATCATATAATTTTTGTCAATCATTATATTGCCTACATACAGATCTCCGCGAAGACAAACAATACTTACTTGACCACCCTGGCGTGGTGCCTGTTACTACAGCTCAGGTACTATCCCCGGTCCCCATACACCATGGTTACCTGAAGGCCGGAAAATGTTTACCGTTGGCCACTATGTGAAATGAGGATACTCCATCATCTCATGTTTCTTTACTCTTCTTTCCACCCTTACCTCGTAGGGGGAGGAACTCCGCAAGCACATCGGCGCAACCTGTTACGTCGAATGCAGCTCAAAGACACAGCAGGTTAGTTTCTTGTGGTTGCTCTCTGAAGGCTTACATAAACCCCTGTTACATTTTGGATGCATCCTCTTTAAATTCTGGATTGGATTATTGTGCAGAATGTAAAAGCTGTGTTTGATGCTGCCATCAAGGTAGTGATCAAGCCTCCAACAAAGCAGAGGGAACGGAGGAAGAAGAAAGCACGACAAGGATGTGCATCATTGTGAGTAAATATAACTATGCTGTTGTTGTTTGCTCGCTCCGCCTTTTTTATGACCGCGCTTATAAAGCTTTTGTTGCCTTTTTCTTAATACCGCTGAAAGATTTTTATTTTCAGTCAGCATGTATGATTGCTAATATTTTTAGAAAAATTCTGCAATTGCTAAATGCACTGCTCACTTTTTTAGGTTGTGCATGTTCACCCGCCATTTGGTAAAACTGATCCTTTATCGATACCTAACAGAAGTAGGACGAGTTCATAGAATAGACCACTCTTGAATGTCTAGTAAAGCCCTGTAGTGGACTCTGAACTCCCATGGTCTGGAGCCATGCGCCCCATTTTAAAACTTATTTGTGAAATTAAGGAATAAGGAACACAATGCGAATCGGTTTCCTGAACATACCGTGCACAAAATCACTTGTAAAGACTGAAGCATTTTTCGTTACGGTTGCAGGGGTGTCCTGTCTAGAAGGAGACTGGCATGCTTCAAGTGATCAAAGGCCTTCCATGGTGATCAGGGAGTTATTTGCGGCAGCTTGTGTACTCCCTCTGTAAACTCGTTAAGACGTTTTTAGGTCACTAAAGTAGTGTCCTAAAACGCCTTATGAAAGTTTACAGAGGTGGTAGTTTTTTTATCTCATGTTTTGCACTTTGCAGTGTGTGTATATCTCATGTTTTGCAATCAGCCAATCAACTACTGGAGGTAGCTAGATTACTTTGGTGCATTGGTGCTTGTAACAAATTTAGGAATGTTTTGGTACAGCTTGAGCAATGCCGGGATCTTCCTTTCATCATTCCAAAAGAATCGCTTCCTTCTCGTGATACCGAATGTATCTTGTGATTCAGGAGTATAATTATGTTCTTTTTGCTGATACTACTACGTATCAACTTCGATCTGGGTTGGTGGCTCACAAAGTCACAATGCAACACACAGTGAACAAACAAATACAGGGTGGCCGTCTGGACGCATCATCATGGCCTTGGTCACGTCCATCACTCCCAAGAACCTCTGGCTCCCGCTCGCCTCCCTCGCCCTCCGCATCTCTTCTCTCTGCACTCGCCTCAGCTCCCACCCGGCTCCCTCCAAGGCGACCTCACCTTCCTCCGACGGCCGGCCGCGTCCTGTTGCGGTAGCCGCCGTCGAACCACGAGCCGTGCTCGAACTGGCTCGGCGTGTAGGTGCGCACGAGCGTGACGAGGCCGGGCTTGCACTCTCGGCACCGGGCGATGCCCTCGAGCGCCGCCCGGACGACGCGTCGGACTCCGTCGGTGACGCCGAAGTCCGTGAGGTTGGAGACGGCGCCGCGGCAGCCGGCGCACCCGACGCGGCGGCCGTCTTCCAGGAAATAGTTGACGCGCAAGAACCAGTTACCGCCCGAGAGGACGGCGTAGTCCAGCTCCGGCGGGCGGCTCCGCCAGACGGCGTCGAGCCTGTCGAGGTGGATGTCGAAGGAGTCGGTGGGCTTCCCGTCGGTACCGACGGCCGGGTCGGCGTGCGCGAAGAACCGTGTCGTGAGCGCCATGAGCGCGAAGTCGTGCGCGGGGAAGTGCCATGCCCGGACATTGTCGGACGCGTCGGCGTGTACGTCCGTGGGAGCCTCGGCCTGCATGCATGACGATTAAGCCAACCAACTGAGACTCCACTGAACGTCGGTGAGATCTTGGAATGTTTATTGTCAATGAGTGCATGTGAATGCGTACCTGAGACAAGAGGCAGAGAAGAGACTCCATCTGGTTGCGCGCCAGCGACTCGCCGACCAAGGCGAGCCGCTTGCCGCGGACGACGCCGAGGAACCTCGCCGGTGCGAACCGCGGTAGCTCGCACCCGGCTGGTCGCCAACGCCAGTAGAAGTCGCGTGGATCCTTGCCGTATTTCTGGCAATTTTTGGAGTCGGGGATGGTTGGGAACGTCAGGTTACTGTAGATCGGGCCATGTGGTTCGCTCATCCATCTGCCCGCCTACACGTCCCATTTCTTCCCGACTGTATTCCCACCACGCCTAAGAATGAACTAGAGGCTGACGCGCGCTTCGCCGCGCAGGATAAATTCTTGTGATCGGTTGTTTTGTTTGGATTTTAGCTATGTTGGCTTGTATTTTAGTTATGTTCTAGCGGTATTTTCTTTCGTTCGCATATCTTGTGTTGTGTTGCTGTTAGAGACAAATTTGTGCTAAGAGAAGAGTGGAGTTGTTTGGTGTGTGTTTGTGGTGTATTTACATGTTTCGACCTTTGTGTCAGCTTTTATTGATTGTTTGAGCCTCTTGGGAGCTCCTATGCCATGCTAAAACCGTCAATTTGTTGCTATAACGCTCACATGGGCCGCCCCATGAAGTTCTCGCTTGCTCAACTTGGCTCCCTTCTCCTCTCATCCGCTTAACTTCTTTTTCCGCTCGCCCAACTGCTAGCTCTGTAAAATTGGTTATCCTTTTTTATATTTGAAAGTGTTAATTTAATTAAAAGATGTTCAAGGATTTTAAAAATATTGTAAACCTAAATACCATTGATTTTGGAAAACGTTCATCAATTTAAAATATATTCATGGATTTTAAAAAATATTCATAAATTGAAAATGTTCGCATATTTATTTAATAACTATTAATGAATCTGAACATAATGTGAATTAAAAATGTTGTTTAATGTTCACAAATTTGAATAAACACTCATGAATTAAAATGGGGGGAAAATAGTAGAAGGAATAAAACTAAATAGCACACAACTTTGCAGGCAGTGCACTCAGGGACCCCACAACCTCCAAAGCACCACAACGCTTCAAATCATGGGTGCTTAAGTAACTCTATAGATTTAAGGTGGTAAACTGATGACCAAAGCTTAATTACGTGTACATTTCTACTTTCTGGATTACCTACCTTGTCTTCGGTCGAACCGAGCGTTGTCCAATGGAGCCTCGACGTCGACGGCATGCCGACCAGGATCAGCAGAAGAGCCGGCAAAGCAATGAGGCAGATGGCAAGCGGCGCGGCTCTCTTCACCGTGACCCATGGCCTGTCCTTTTCCTGCTCAAGCTTGTTTGTGCAAAGACCAACAATGGTCTCTGGGCTCGTTGTTCCTTTAATGCTGCTGATTTGTGATTTCTTCTCAGCAGGGATGATGACCAGGAGATAATATATCTGGATAAATTTTAGGGAGGACGAGTGTAAACGGAGAAACACGGCAGTAAATGCATGCGTTCTATGTTTTCTCAGTGGAGTTGGAGAAGCACCATGAGCCCATGACTTGCCCACCTTCCTTTTCCTTTGTACCATTAAGGGCTCCTTTGATTCAAAGAAATTTTATAGGATTTCTGGAGGATTAAAATCCTTAATATTTTTTCCTATGTTGGTCCTTTGATTCATAGGATTGAATCCCATGAGATTTTTTCCTATGGAATCTTTTGTACTACATTTTATAGGAAATCTAACATCCAGTCCAACCTCTTTTTACAATTCCTCTATTCTTCCCATGCCATCAAACACTCATTGCTAATTCTATAGGATTCAAGTGAGCATGCCACTCCAACCCTATACTTTTCATATCCCTACGTTTTTAAAATCCTACGAATCAAAGAGGCCCTAAGCGAAGCAACAATTAATTCCTCCTTATTCATTAGAAGTCTCCCGAACTGTAGTTTTTGCTTATTTTCAGGTAGAACACATGCTTAAACCGGGTCTTTAGTGAATGGCGCTTCTCTAAACAAACATGCTTGAAATGATGCTGCTTCCTCCAAAAAATTTATTAAGTGTATTTGCTTTTATGTGAATTTTTATTGTGTGTATTTCTTTTTTAGGTGAATTCTGAATTCTTAGGTGCATTTCCTTTTTTTTACCATAGTAGATATCAATTCTACCTCTTCAAAATTGGAAAGATCATTAATGTTTGCGATGAATATCTTGCTGAATTAGATGAATAAACAATCAACTAGGTATACAACTACAAACTTCTAAAGATGTTGTAGCACAACACAGAAGGGTCTTAAGACGTACAGGTAAAAGCAGATAGTTATGGGGTATCAGTTGCAACACCCACAAAATATAGTGTCAACCATGGAAATGACAAGTCAACACTAGTAGTGGACAAGAAGATGTGTGTAAGTAATTCAGCCTGCTCCATCATAACAAAGAGTTGTTAATTGCATTCTCATAAATAAATTTAAAGACCTGTAAATGTTATAAAACACTGGACACCAATCCTGATGGTTGGGCATACGTATTGAGAAGCACATAAGCATTTTGCAAGGAGTTGAAAGGATAGCAGCATCAAAAAAATAATGTTGGAACAAATGGATCAAAAGCATTATCCATGAGGTATTCTAATGTACTTTCATAATCTGCAGTAGTATGGCGCCGTGGCGGGCTATGTATTTGTCAGGGGGCCATTGCCCCCTCCCCCCCTCCCTGCGCGCGGGAGTTTAGAAAGACTTGTTGCTCCCATTCGAGTGACTCAAGACTAGCTACACATGAAGATGATTTTATTCTGCGTTGGTACAACTACTAAAATGTCATGTGAGATCTACATATCAGAGGAGGCATCATCATTATAAGTCAAGGCACGTTCAGTTTAGAGAAGAGTCCTAGTTCAACTTTGCCTCCGAGTCCTATGTGTAAGGCCAACTTCTATATGAGAAAGCTATCATCATTATACGTCAAGGCAGAAATTCTATTTTCATAATCTTGACCTCTCTGTTTCTCCCTGTCCTAATTCCCGTGCCCTGTCCCTTGCACCTCTCCTTCTATCACGGCACCGCCAACAGGACGCTGCAATGATGTTGATTTCGTATGGTGAATGTTAATGCACATGTTGGCGGACTGAGTAGCGCTAATGGCGGCAGACAACGTGCATCGCTTTGGTGCTCCGCCGTGACGGCACCAGACGACTGGTAATCGCATAGATGATTTCCTCTCTCAGACAAGAAAACTTAATTATGCAAATCATCCGTTTTTCTTGCTCTTGTCCCTTTGCCTGCTTCTTCTGTCCCTCAACTCGCATGAGGAGACGGGCATGAGAGAAGGGGGTGTGGAAGATGATTTCGATGATGAGCCATGCACAAGAGAAGAGAAGAGGAGGGGGGAGGGGTCGGCAACGACGGAGTCTGATCTTGATCCACAAGTAACGATTGGGGCGGGGGCGGGCGGCGGGCGTAGTTAGATCCTGCTTGGGTCAGACTCCTCGGGAAGCAGCAACGACACAGAGCAATCCTCTCCTATTAAAAAAAATCTGTTTTTTAATTTTTTTTTTGACCCGGGCTAATCCCCTTTCCATTAAAAATATAACGGAAATACAGACAGTTCCGAGTTCAAACAAGGGAAAGGGAAAAAGTGAGATCAAGCACTTCAGGGAAATCCGCTGTGAGCGCTCGCAATCGAAACGCCCACTACGAGGCGAAATCCCTGAAGCACCATCAACACGCCGTGAACCAAACTAAAGTTCAGATCACATTACAATCCCGCACCAAAGCACCATAGTTATGCAGAATATAAGAAACAAAGCTCCACAAAACGCTCTCCAAAGTCTTGGTGTCTCGACCCATGCACTCCAAAAGGTTTTCCAAAATGACTCAGCATCCCAGCAGCTGATCACTCCACGGCATCGCCCGCGTGTGCAGTCGCGCAAATTCTCATCATCTCTTTAGCATTCTCCTTCAGAATCATCGCACCACGCTCCAGCTCCACTCGCCTTTCGCCCTTCAGGAGACCTGCCCAATAAGATAAGTGCATACAAGCGTTGAAGACAATCTCGAAAGGAGACGCCATTTTCTTGAATTCAAAGGTAGCCTGGTTTCTACGATTCCAAATGGCCCAACATATAGCCGCCAGCCCCATAGTGAAGCACCATTCCCCTTGAGGAAGAAAAGCATAGCACAAAGAATAAAATTGACATAGATTATTGGGACATAAGTCAGTCCCAAACATCGCCCCAACCGTGCGCCAGGCAATCCTTGCCACTGGGCAAAGAAAGAACAGATGTAAATAGGTTTCTCTGCAATCACAGAAAGAACACCTGGGATTGCCGGCCCAGTTCCGACGCTTCATAACATCCCTAGTCAAAACGGCATCCTAGAAGAGTTGCCAAAGAAAAATCTGTATTTTGGTAGGTAATCTAGCCCTCCAATCCATCTATAGTCACAACCAGTAAGATCTTTCTCCAGGTAAGAATACATGGATTTAGTGGTATATTTGCCGTTGGGCCCAGCATCCCACACAATCTTATCTGGACCAGCCGAGGTGTCAATTCCATCAATAATTTTCTTAACCTCACTAAACTGACAACTCAGGTCTGCATTCAGCCCGCGTCTCAATATATCTCCACTAGCACGTTTGATAAATTGAGCAATAGTATCGTCCTGATAATTAGTGATACTGAACAGGGTCGGATAAGTGACACCCAAAGGCTGGTAAGTGCCAATGGGATCATGCCACAACCTGGCAACATTGCCATTATTGACAATCACCTTCCTTCCAGCCATATACATCTCTTTTACTTTAAACAGTGCTTTCCATACAGGGGAATCATGAAATTTCGCTTTCACAACAGCTAGTGAATTGTTCTTAAGGTATTTTGCCCTCACCACATCTTGCCACATCCCCTCCCCTGTATCTAACTTCCACCACCATTTTGCTAATGGTGAGATATTCTGTTTGTGAAGATCTTTCACACCCAGCCCACCCTTATTCTTAGATGGGCACACCCTGGTCCATTTAACCAGATAATAATGCTTTTTACCCCTCCCTCCACACCAAAAAAACTTACGACGATATTTATCGAGTCTCTCGATAAATGTCTTAGAAAGTAGGAATATTGACATATAATAATAAGCAATGCTCGAGAGGGATGAATTCAACAAAGTTAATCTCCCACCAGACGAGGTAGAATTACCAATCCACGAGTCACAACATTTAAGATATCGAATTGCTATATACTCCCAGTCAGAATTTCTCAAGGAAGAATAGCTAACCGTTACGCCTAGATATTTCATAGGAAAATGCCCTATTTGACACCCAAACAAATCAGCATACTTTTGGAGAGTCATATCATCCCCCCCCCCCCCCCCACACACAACACTTCACTTTTAAGAAAATTGATTTTCAAGCCAGACATAAGTTCAAACAAGTATAGCAGAAATTTGAGATTAACAGCTTTATCTATATCATCCTCAATGCAAAGAACAGTATCATCTGCGTACTGCAAGACAACAACTCCATTTGGAATGAGGTCTGCTGCCAGCCCTTTAAACAAATTATTTTTCTGGGCATTGAAAATCATTTTCGAAAGGCATTCAGCCGCTAGACCTCGTTTGAGATTAACATCTGACTATTTGTCTGTACTGTTCACCCAACATCGTTTGAGCTCGAGCTCAGAAACACCGCGACGCGTTGCTCACTTCCGCGGACAGCAAATAGCACCTCGCCAGACCCCCTCCCTGCCACAGCGCGCCGCCGTGCCTCCTGATTATGGACGTACCTATGCCGCCTACAGCCAGCTCATGGTCGTCTCCTCCTCTTCACCTCCCCCAGCTCATCGAAAGGGACGCCCACTCTTCCGCAGATTTTGCGACTGCTTGGCTGCCCACACATCGCAACCACCCTATCTTCATATTCTGCCACCGGACAACATCACTTCCACAAGGAAATGGCGCCGAAGGTGTTCGGGCCGGCCACGTCGACGAACGTGGCGAGGGTGCTCGTCTGCCTAGAGGAGGTGGGCGCCGAGTACGAGCTTGTCGACATCGACTTCCCCGGCAAGGGGCATAAGCGCCCTGAGCACCTCACCAGGAATGTAAGCATCCTTCTATTCGGTCATATTAGTTCGTCGGCTGCTAGACTTCAGAGTGCTGACAGGCTACTCAAATCGTGGTGCCCTCTTGCAACCCTTTGGGCAGGTCTGAGCTTTACAAGATGGCGATCTCGTCCTCATTGGAGGCGGCGGGTAGGTTTTTGTTTTCTCTTGTACGCAACATAGGCGGTGACTAGATGAATGAGATTTTAGTCTCATCGGCGACGGAGGAGTGTGTTGGTTCTCCTATTAAGTTCTTTTCATTATCTTGATCTTTTTTCCTAACAACCCAACATGAAACATATATTGGCGATTTTAATGGCAGGTTCAAATATATCTTTTAGAGTAGGTAGCTTCTGAGATAACTCCATATATTCTAATTCTAGCTCACATATCTTGGGTGTAACTTGTTATATAAACTCATTGCACGCGGCTTAATCAGCCTCTTCAATACCATGTTGCTTAAAATTTACCATCTTGACTTAGCCTTCCATTGTATAGTTAGGTGTAGGAGCATGCTGCAATTATTTCGATAGTTGGTGGGAGCACTTGTATGCACTAGATGATAAAACTCACATTACACAAGAAAATACCAATTAATGTACAAAAAATTAATAGCATCCACATCATTTATGTTCATCACTCATTACTCAAAGCGACACTCTTTCAATAACTCAGTATAGAGTATACACACATTGTCAACTTATTACTAGATCCATTTTAACTTGCAAGACACATTTGACCACAAAAAACTTCAAAGGATCATGTCAATGTTAATATTATTGTCTAGAAGTTATATGAATATGTTTATCTAATCATACACTAGAAACCGCTATTGAAATATTTATTAGATCGTACGCCAGAGATCTTTGCTGGATAGACTTATATACTATATAGATTAAGATTTTTTAAAATATTAAGAAGGAACTTCTGTTTTGAAATAAAGTTTAAACTAAGCACAATGTAGAAGTATTTTCAGTGATATATTAAAACCTTATATCATAGAACAATCAACTAGTACTTTGCAGCGTTGCTAGATATTTGGTTAAGTATGTCAAAAGAAGTAACATAAAATTATAATAATTAATACTATAATGCTAAAAGTAAGTTCTATAAGTATAAAAGTTTAGTATAAATTAGTACTAATGGGCGTTTAGTACGAAGTCGATGGATATCCAGGGCAAAGTCGATGACAATAAAGGGCGGGTGCTCTAGAATCGGCACGCCGACTTCATAACAGACCTCCTCCAACTCATGGGTAATCGGTAGCAGCCGTAGCTAAAAAAATATTGCTAATGATTAGACTCGACGGCACAACATTTATGCACGCAATCCCGTCGTCCAAGTCGATGGACTTGGGTGCGACTCCATGGCTCCTCCTCCTCCTTTTATACTTATATATAAGTCAGGCGACTGTTTTTTGGCGGCAGTCTAGGTCAATTCTACATTTTCATTTATTTTTAATAACCAGTCGAATTCTGTGCAATTCGCCGCCTACTAGCTAACCCTTGCCGCTTTTCCTCTTCCACCGCCGTAGTTCAAAGTGGAGCTCAGTGGCCCGATACCTCGCCCGCTGTCGTGGATCTAGACCGTAGGCTGCCCGGTTAGGGTTAGCTAGTAGGCAGCAAAAGCCCTGCGGATGAGACGGACGCCGACGGAAAGATGGAGTGGGACGTATCATATGTTGTTCCACGATGAAATTTTATGACACTCAAAACATTCTTCAATATCTGTTAGAAAAAAAATTCAGAATTTTTTGAATTTATATATACCTAACCTCATTTGAGCTCGAGGTCATAAGCACCGCGTCGCGTTGCTCACTTCTGCCGACAGAAAGGAGAACCTCTCCACACCCGCACCGTGCCACTGTGCGCCGCCGCGTGTCAGCCAGCTGTGGATGTCCCCATGGTTGTCTCCTTCTCTTTACCTCCCCCAGGTCCCACTCGTGCCACTGTCACCTAGATCCCAAGCCCCCACGGCTTGCTCCTCCTCCTGCCAAACTAGCCCAGGTTCAGACATCACTGTTTCCCCCTGCCCCCGCCAGACGGTTCTCCGTAGTCGACACTCGACACTGCTGCCCCTGCTTCCGATTTTTCCGCCCTGACCAAACCAAATGGTTGGTAACTAGAAAATTCGAGGTTAATTCGGCTGTTATTTTCAGATAACTGAATTTTGAGGGAGAAAAGGCAGCAACAGTGTTCGGTCGTCGTGGCTGTTGTTGCTGGAGGACCTACAAACCAGCTCATCGAAAGGGACGCCCACTCTTCCGTAGATCTTGGCTGCCCGCACATCGCAACCACCATATCTTCATATTCTGCCATCGGACAACATCACTTCCACAAGGAAATGGCGCCAATGAAGGTGTTCGGGCCGGCCGCGTCAACGAATGTGGTGAGGGTGCTCGTCTGCCTAGAGGAGGTGGGCACCGAGTACGAGCTTGTCGACATCGACTTCCACGGCAAGGGGCATAAGCGCCCTGAGCACCTCGCCGGGAATGTAAGTAAGATAAACACCTCAATTGGTCTCCTTCTATTAGGTTATATTAGTTCGTCGGCTGCAAATCAAGATTCCTATAATACAACTTGCTCGAGTTAATCGAACAAGTGCAATCAAGATTCCTATAATACAACTTGCTTGAGTTGTCTAGTTAAATTTCTTTGGACCTTCATATATCTTGCTTGAGCTAATCGAACAAGTGCAATCTTGGTTTCATATTCGTCATGACTCATGTTACTAATTTGTTCATCTTTTCAGAGTCATGCGCCATTGCTAAATACGTGCTTCGCAAATACAAGTCGGAGCAAGTGGACTTGTTGAGGGAGAGCAATCTGAAGGAAGCTGCCATGGTAGACATATGGACGGAGGTCGAAGGACACCAATACCACCCGGTCCTCTCACCGATCGTGCTGGAGTGCTTTATATACCCGACCTTACGCGGTCTTCCCACGAATCAAAGGAATGTGGATGAAATCTTGGAGAAGGCGAAGAAGGTTCTAGAAATCTACGAAGCCTGCCTGTCCAAACACAAGTATTTAGCGGGTGATTTTGTCAGCTTTGCAGATCTAAACCATTTCGCGTGTACTTTCTACCTCATGGATGCGACGCCATATGTGTCTCTGTTCGACTTGTACCCACACGTGAAAGCTTGGTGGGAGGATATGATGTCCAGGCCGTCCATGAAGAAGCTCGGTGCAGGTATGACCACGAGGGTTTAGCTACAAGCAATTGCACGAATCATATGCTGCTTCTGGTTTGAATTTCTTCTCCTTTGCTTTGTGGCAACATCGAATGATTTGAAGGATCACTTGTGTAATCCCGCGCGCACCTCGGCTCTCACTCAATCTTCACAAGCTATGCTTTGTAGTATGACTCGGTTTGCGTTCCACTTTGTTTCTTAGTGTTCCAATCCATGCTATGAAATTCAGTAAAAGGATTGATGCGTGTATCGAATGTGTAAAATATTACAAGTGCACAACATGGATTGTGTACGTCTTTGTATACTTTGTATGACTTGAATCTCAACACATGAAAAATGCGAAGGGCATAAGTTGATTTATTTGGCATTCCAAATGACCAAAATGATGCCAATACCTCATAGGGCCTGCTTCCCAAGGAAGGGC
Source organism: Triticum aestivum (assembly GCF_018294505.1). Lineage (NCBI taxonomy): Eukaryota > Viridiplantae > Streptophyta > Magnoliopsida > Poales > Poaceae > Triticum > Triticum aestivum. Next base: position 153,087,014 of record NC_057812.1, read on the forward strand.
CTTCTGGGACAGAACCAGGAATACGCCAGCCAGCCAGTGCTTTTGCCGCCGCCCTCCAGGTGCTCTTGTGGGTGGGGAATCCGTTCCAAATCGTTTGACCCCAAATCAAACACAACCACCCACTGCTCATGCTTGTATGTATCATGCTCCACAAAGTAGACACAATTTCTTCTGATGGCCGGGAACTCGTTTGCAGAGAGCGCGAGCGTGTCACCCCGGCCCAGGAAGAGCGAGTAGTCGCCGAGATCCGACACCTTGTGCTCCCGGAGGTCGAGGCGGTCGGCATCCCAATCCGGGCGGTGCACTTCCGCAAGTATCACGGCCTGGCGTGGTCCGCGATACACGATGACGAGCAGCATCTGGTTGTTGCAGGCCACAGCATGCGGTATCGGATTCCCAGGGTAGCGTGGATACCGCGCTTGCAAAGGAGCGTAGAGGCAGATGCGGCGCAGACGATTGGGAGGATGGTGTTGGAGGTCGAAAATGTCGAGGGACATGTTGATGGTGGAGACGTAGAATCTGCCGTTGTGGAAGGCCGCGCCTTCGATCCTGCCGTTAGGGTACTCGAGCTGCATCACCCAGCCCGCGTCTACGGGGCGCCAGAAGAAGAGCCTCTGCCCGATCTGTGCGCCGGGGATCTTTTGGCTCGCGATCGCCATCCAGCGGCAGCCCGGCGAGGCGAGCGGGTCTCCGGAGAGGAACACTTGGGCGACGGTTGTGAGAGTGGGCAGAGGGATCTCGGCTTTGGAGAGGGGCTCCCAGAGGATGAGCCTGGTGGGGGATCGCAGGTGGTCCGTGAGAGCGAGCCAGCCACAGGGCGTGCCGCAGCAGTAGGGGAGGCCGGCCGGGGCCGGTGGCCGGGGGTCCATCCTTGGGTCGCTGCCGCCGCGGGGCAGCCACAAGGAGTGTTCGCCGACGGGGTTGACCGCGCTAAAAGGATCTCGGTGGCGGTCGTGGGCGGCGACGACCCACGGGCGGAGGGCCGCGAGCGGGGCGGTGGACGCGCGCCAGTGGGCGCATACCTGGCGGATGTGGATTTGGTCCGTGTCGGCCCGCAGACGGTCGGAGACTTCCTTGAGGAGCTCTGCCGGCAGGGAGATCCAGCCGCCGCCGCCGGCGGCCATGTGATGCATCGTCAGCCTCACTCCCATCTTCCTACTCATTTGATTGATGAGATGAGACGGACAACCGACTCAGGCTTTTCCTCTATATATAATCAACTAGCGCCTGTCTTTTTATCAGGGGAGGGAGCGGCGCCTCTACGAAACCCAGTCACCAACGAACTCGGGATAGGCCGTGGCCGTAAGATCCTCTACGAAACCTAGTCACCGACGAACTCGAGATAGTCTTTTCTTCTCTTTTCGCGCAAGATAGGCTGTACATTAAGAAGAAGGAAAAATCTTATTTTTGCCACTTTAGGTTTTGTCCATTTTGCTTATGCCACTCTAGGATGTGACATTTTACTTTTATCACTCTTAGCTTTTGACAATATATCACTTTTGTCATTCAGTGGCAAAAACAAAAAATTTAGAGTGGTAATTGTGATATATTATCAAAAGCTAAGAGCGGCAAAAGTGAAATAAAAAATTATCATTTTTGCCATGAAATGGCATTTGTGATGTATTGTTAAAAGCAAAGAGCGGCAAAAGTGATATGTCAAATTCTAGAGTGGCATAAGCAAAATTGAAAAAAACTAGAGTGGCAAAAACAAAGTTTTCTCCAAGGAGAAGGGCATTTCGGAGCTTGACCTCCACGGAGGCCGGATTTTCTAAAAAAAAAATCATACCTTTTGGTTTAAAAAAACCTGAAAAAATTGTACAAGTACACAAGGATGTAATATGTATGTCTTTAGAATTCCAGAATGAAATACCTTGAGATGCGATCTGTGCAAAAAGAACAAATTCATGACTTTTGAGATGAATAATATCATGTGTTGAAAAGACACATATTTATACTTTTTTGCACGACCCTTATTTTAACGTATTTAGTCCAGAAAATTTACGCACATGTGTGTTATGCCTCCATTATATGTCTGAATTTTTTTCAGAATGTTTTGAAATCTAAAAATATGTTTTTTTCTTGAGTTTTGAACTTTTCAAAAACCAGCCTCCATGGAGGCCGAGCTCCAAAAACAATTTTTGTGAAGTAAGGAAAAACTAACATTTGATTGGATTTAATGAAGGAAATATGCCCTAGAGGCAATAATAAAGTTATTATTTATATTTCCTTATATCATAATAAATGTTTATTATTCATGCTAGAATTGTATTAACCATAAACTTAGTACATGTGTGAATACATAGACAGACAAAGTGTCACTAGTATGCCTCTACTTAACTAGCTCGTTAATCAAAAGATGGTTAAGTTTCCTAACCATAGACATGAGTTGTCATTTGATAAACGGGATCACATCATTAGAGAATGATGTGATTGACTTGACCCATCCGTTAGCTTAGCACTATGATCGTTTAGTTTATTGCTATTGCATTCTTCATGACTTATACATATTCCTATGATTATGAGATTATGCAACTCCCGAATACCGGAGGAACACTTAATGTGCTATCAAACGTCACAACGTAACTGGGTGACTATAGAGATGCTCTATAGGTGTCTCCAATAGTGTTTGTTGAGTTGGCATAGATCGAGATTAGGATTTGTCACTCCGTGTATCAGAGAGGTATCTCTGGGCCCTCTCGGTAATGCACAACACTATAAGCCTTGCAAGCAATGTGACTAATGAGTTAGTTGCGGGATGTTGCATTATGGAACGAGTAAAGAGACTTGCCGGTAACGAGATTGAACTAGGTATTCAGATACCGACGATCGAATCTCGGGCAAGTAACATACCGATGACAAAGGGAACAACGTATGTTGTTATGTGATAACCCACAAGTATAGGGGATCGCAACAGTTTTCGATAAGTAAGAGTGTCGAACCCAACGAGGAGCTAAAGGTAGAACAAATATTCTCTCAAGTCCTATCGACCACCGATACAACTCTACGCACGCTTGCCGTTCGCTTTACCTAGAACAAGTATGAAACTAGAAGTACTTTGTAGGTGTTTTCAGAAAGGCTTGCAAGAAAGTAAATAGCACGAAAATAAAACTAGGGGCTGTTAAGGTAAAGAAGCAACTAAAGTAAATATAGCGAGTGTGGAAAAGTGGTGGTAGGAGTTGCGAAATTGTCCCTTAAGTAATTGACTACTTTACTAGACCGATAGCAAGTATTATGTGGGAGAGGCCACTGCTAGCATGTCATCCCTGACTTGGAATTCTATGCACTTATGATTGGAACTATCAGCAAGCATCCGCAACTACTAATGTTCATTAAGGTAAAACCCAACCATAGCATTAAGATATATTGATCCCCCTTCAATCCCGTATGTATCAATTTCTATGCTAGGTTGAAGCTTCTGTCACTCTTGCCCTCCAATACATAGTCCTATCAACATACAACTAACCGTAGGGTGTGATTGTTGGGGAACGTAGTAATTTCAAAAAAATTCCTACGCACACGCAAGATCATGGTGATGCATAGCAACGAGAGGGGAGAGTATTGTCTACGTACCCTCGTAGACCGGAAGCGGAAGCGTTATGACAATGCAGTTGATGTAGTCATACGTCTTCATGACCCGACCGATCAAGCACCGAAACTACGGTACCTCCGAGTTCTAGCACACGTTCAGCTCGATGACGATCCCCGGACTCCGATCCAGCAAAGTGTCGGGGAAGAGTTCCGTCAGCATGATGGCGTGGTGATGATCTTGATGTTCAACTGTCGCAGGGCTTCGCCTAAGCACCACTACAATATTATCGAGGAGTATGGTGTAAGGGGGCACCGCACACGGCTAAGAAAACGATCACGAGGATCAACTTGTGTGTCTAGGGGTGCCCCTGCCCCCGTATATAAAGGAGCAAGGGGAGGAGGCCGGCCGGCCCTAGGGCGCGCCAAGGAGGAGGAGTCCTCCTCCTAGTAGGAGTAGGACTCCCCTCTTTCCTACTCCTACTAGGAGGGGGAAAGGAAGGGGGAGAGGGAGAAGGAAAGGGGGGCCCGCCCCCCTCTCCTAGTCCAATTCGGACCAGAGGGGGAGGGGCGTGCGGCCCACCCTGGCCGCCCCCTCTCTCTCTCCACTAGGGCCCATAAGGCCCATTACTTCTCCCGGGGGGTTCTGGTAACCCTCCAGCACTTCGGTTTTCTCCGAAATCACCTGGAACACTTCCGGTGTCCAAATATAGCCGTCCAATATATCAATCTTTATGTCTTGATCATTTCGATACTCCTCGTCATGTCCGTGATCACATCCGGGACTCCGAACTAACTTCGGTACATCAAAACTCATACACTCATAATATAAATGTCATCGAAACCTTAAGCGTGCGGACCCTACGGGTTCGAGAACAATGTAGACATGACCGAGACATGTCTCCGGTCAATAACCAATAGCGGAACCTGGATGCTCATATTGGCTCCCACATATTCTACGAAGATCTTTATCGGTCAGACCGCATAACAACATACGTTGTTCCCTTTGTCATCGGTATGTTACTTGCCCGAGATTCAATCGTCGGTATCTCAATACCTAGTTCAATCTCGTTACCAGCAAGTCTCTTTACTCGTTTCGTAATACATCATCTCGCAACTAACTCATTAGTTGCAAGGCTTGCAAGGCTTATGTGATGTGCATTACCGAGAGGGCCCAGAGATACCTCTCCGACAATCGAAGTGACAAATCCTAATCTCGAAATACGCCAACCCAACATGTACCTTTGGAGACACCTGTAGAGATCCTTTATAATCATCCAGTTACATTGTGACGTTTGGTAGCACACAAAGTGTTCCTCCGGCAAACGGGAGTTGCATAATCTCATAGTCATAGGAACATGTATAAGTCATGAAGAAAGCAATAGCAACATACTAAACGATCGGGTGCTAAGCTAATCGAATGGGTCATGTCAATCACATCATTCTCCTAATGATGTGATCCTGTTAATCAAATGACAACACATGTCTACGGTTAGGAAACATAACCATCTTTGATTAACGAGCTAGTCAAGTAGAGGCATACTAGTGACACTTTGTTTGTCTATGTATTCACACATGTATTATGTTTCCGGTTAATACAATTCTAGCATGAATAATAAACATTTATCATGAAATAAGGAAATAAATAATAACTTTATTATTGCCTCTAGGGCATATTTTCTTCAGTCTCCCACTTGCACTAGAGTCAATAATCTAGATCACATCGCCATGTGATTTAACATCAATAGTTCACATCACCATGTGATTAACACCCATAGTTCATATCGTCATGTGACCAACACTCAAAGGGTTTACTAGAGTCAGTAATCTAGTTCACATCTATATGTGATTAACACCCAAAGAGTACTAAGGTGTGATCATGTTTTGCTTGTGAGAGAAGCTTAGTCAACGAGTCTGCCAAAATTCAGATCTGTATGTATTTTGCAAATTTCTATGTCTACAATGCTCTGCACGGAGCTACTTTAGCTATTTGCTCCCACTTTTAATATGTATCCAGATGAAGTCTTAGAGTCATCCGGATCAGTGCCAAAAACTTGTATCGACGTAATCCTTTTACGACGAACCTTTTGTCACCTCCATAATCGAGAAATATATCCTTATTCCACTAAGGATAATTTTGACCGATGTCCAGTGATCTACTCCTAGATCACTATTATACTCCCTTGCCAAAATCAGTGTAGGGTATACAATAGATCTGGTACATAGCATGTCATACTTTACAGAACCTATGGCTGAGGCATAGGGAATGACTTTCATTCTCTTTCTATCTTCTGCCGTGGCCGGGCTTTGAGTCTTACTCAATTTCACACCTTGTAACATAGGCAAGAACTCTTTCTTTGACTGTTCCATTTTGAACTACTTCAAAATCTTGTCAAGGTATGTACTCATTGAAAAAACTTATCAAGCGTCTTGATCTATCTCTATAGATCTTGATGCTCAATATGTAAGCAACTTCACCGAGGTCTTTCTTTGAAAAACTCCTTTCAAACACTTCTTTATGCTTTACAAAATAATTCTACATTATTTCCGATCAACAATATGTCACTCACATATACTTATCAGAAATGATGTAGTGCTCCCACTCACTTTCTTGTAAATACAGGCTTCACCGCAAGTCTGTATAAAACCAAATGCTTTGATCACACTATCAAAGCGTTTATTCCAACTCCGAGAGGCTTGCACCAGTCCATAAATGGATCGCTGGAGCTTGCACACTTTATTAGCTCCCTTTGGATCGACAAAACCTTCCGGCTGCATCATATACAACTCTTCTTCTAGAAATCCATTCAGGAATGCAATTTTGACATCCATCTGCCAAATTTCATAATCATAAAATGCGGCAATTGCTAACATGATTCGGACAGACTTAAGCATCACTACGGGAGAGAAGGTCTCATCGTAGTCAATCCCTTGAACTTGTCGAAAACCTTTTGCGACAAGTCGAGCTTTGTAGACAGTAACATTACCGTCAGCGTCGGTCTTCTTCTTGAAGATCCATTTATTCTCAATGGCTTGCCGATCATTGGGCAAGTCAACCAAAGTCCATACTTTGTTCTCGTACATGGATCCCATCTCAGATTTCATGGCCTCAAGCCATTTCGTGGGATCTGGGATCATCATCGCTTCCTCATAGTTCGTAGGCTCGTCATGGTCAAGTAACATGACCTCCAGAACAGGATTACCGTACCACTCTGGTGCGGATCTCACTCTGGTTTACCTACGAGGTTCGGTAGTAACTTGATCTGAAGTTATATGATCATCATCATTAGCTTCCTCACTAATCAGTGTAGTAGTCACAGGAACAGATTTCTGTGATGAACTACTTTCCAATAAGGGAGCAGGTACAGTTACCTCATCAAGTTCTACTTTTCTCCCACTCACTTCTTTCGAGAGAAACTCCTTTTCTAGAAAGGATCCATTCAAAGCAACGAATATATTGCCTTCGGATCTATGATAGAAGGTGTACCCAACATTTTATTTTTGGGTATCCTATGAAGACGCACTTCTCCGATTTGGGTTCGAGCTTATCAGGTTGAAACTTTTTCACATAAGCATTGCAACCTCAAACTTTAAGAAACGACAGCTTAGGTTTCTTGCCAAACCATAGTTCATACGGTGTCGTCTCAATGGATTTAGATGGTGCCCTATTTAACGTGAATGCAGCTGTCTCTAATGCATAACCCCAAAACGATAGTGGTAGATCGATAAGAGACATCATAGATCGCACAATATCTAATAAAGTACGGTTATGACGTTCGGACACACCATTATGCTGTGGTGTTCCAGGTGGCGTGAGTAGTGAAACTATCTCACATTGTTTTTTTAACTGAAGGCCAAACTCGTAACTCAAATATTTTACTTCTGCGATCATATCGTAGAAACTTCTATTTTTGTTACGATGATTCTCCACTTCACTCTGAAATTCTTTGAACTTTTCAAATGTTTCAGACTTATGTTTCATTAAGTAGATATACTCATATCTGCTCAAATCATCTGTGAAGATCAGAAAATAATGATACCTGCCACGAGCCTCAATATTCATCGGACCACATACATTAGTATGTATGATTTTCAACAAATCTGTTGCTCGCTCCATTGTTCCGGAGAACGGAGTCTTAGTCATCTTGCCCATGAGGCATGGTTTGCAAGCATCAACTGATTCATAATCAAGTGATTCCAAAAGCCCATCAACATGGATTTTCTTCATGCACTTTACACCAATATGACCTAAACGGTAGTGCCACAAATAAATTGCACCATCATTATTAACTTTGCATCTTTTGGTTTCAATATTATGAATATTTGTATCACTACGATCGAGATCCAACGAACTATTTTCATTGGGTGTGTAACCATATAATGTTTTATTCATGTAAACAGAACAACAATTTATTCTCTTACTTAAATGAATAACCATATTACAATAAACATGATCAAATCATATTCATGCTCAACGCAAACACCAAATAACACTTATTTAGGTTCAACACTAATCCCGAAAGTATAGGGAGTGTGCGATGATGATCATATCAATCTTGGAACCACTTCCAACACACATCATCACTTCACCCTTAACTAGTCTCTGTTTATTCTGCAACTCCCGTTTCGAGTTACTAATCTTAGCAACTGAACTAGTATCAAATACTGAGGGGTTGCTATAAACACTAGTAAAGCACACATCAATAACATGTATATCAAATATACTTATGTTCACTTTGCCATCCTTCTTATCCGCCAATCACTTGAGGTAGTTCTGCTTTCAGTGACCAGTCCCTTTGCAGTAGAAGCACTTAGTCTCAGGCTTAGGACCAGACTTGGGCTTCTTCACTTGAGCAACAACTTGCTTTTCGTTCTTCTTGAAGTTCCCCTTCTTCCTTTTGCCCTTTTCTTGAAACTAGTGGTCTTGTCTACCATCAACACTTGATGTTTTTCTTGATTTCTACCTTCGTCGATTTTAGCATCATGAAGAGCTTGGGAATAGTTTCCGTTATCCCTTGCATATTATAGTTCATCACGAAGTTCTACTAACTTGGTGATGGTGACTAGAGAATTCTGTCAATCACTATTTTATCTGGAAGATTAACTCCCACTTGATTCAAGCGATTGTAGTACCCAGACAATCTGAGCACATGCTCACTAGTTGAGCGATTCTCCTCCATCTTTTAGCTATAGAACTTGTTGGAGACTTCATATCTCTCAACTCGGGTATTTGCTTGAAATATTAACTTCAACTCCTGGAACATCTCACATGGTCCATGACGTTCAAAACGTCTTTGAAGTCCCGATTCTAAGCCGTTAAGCATGGTGCACTAAACTATCAAGTAGTCATCATATTTAGCTAGCCAAACGTTCATAATGTCTGCATCTGCTCCTGCAATAGGTCTGTCACCTAGCGGTGCATCAGGGACATAATTCCTATGTGCAGCAATGAGGATAAACCTCAGATCACGGATCCAATCCGCATCATTTCTACTAACATCTTTCAACACAATTTTCTCTAGGAACATATCAAAATAAACACAGGGAAGCAACAACACGAGCTATTGATCTACAACATGATTTGCAAAATACTACCAGGACTAAGTTCATGATAAATTTAAATTCAATTAATCATATTACTTAAGAACTCCCACTTAGACAGACATCTCTCTAGTCATCTAAGTGATCACGTGATCCAAATCAACTAAACCATGTCCGATCATCACGTGAGATGGAGTAGTTTTCAATGGTGAACATCACTATGTTGATCATATCTACTATATAATTCACGTTCGACCTTTCGGTCTCCGTGTTCCGAGGCCATATCTGTATATGCTAGGCTCGTCAAGTTTAACCTGAGTATTCCGCGTGTGCAACTGTTTTGCACCAGTTGTATTTGAACGTAGAGCCTATCACACCCGATCATCACGTGGTGTCTCAGCACGAAGAACTTTCACAACGGTGCATACTCAGGGAGAACACTTCTTGATAATTAGTGAGAGATCATCTTATAAAGCTACTGTCGAACTAAGCAAAATAAGATGTATAAAAGATAAACATCATATGCAATCAAAATATGTGACATGATATGGCCATGATCATCTTGCGCCTTTGATCTCCATCTCCAAAGTACTATCATGATCTCTATCGTCACCGGCATGACACCATGATCTCCATCATCTTGATCTATATCAATGTGTCGTTAAATGGTCGTCTCGCCAACAATTGCTCTTGCAACTATTGCTATCGCATAGCGATAAAGTAAAGCAATTATTTGGCGCTTGCATCTTATGCAATAGAGAGACAACCATAAGGATTTTGCCAGTTGCTGATAACTTCAACAAAACATGATCATCTCATACAACAACTTATATCTCATCACGTCTTGACCATATCACATCACAACATGCCCTGCAAAAACAAGTTAGACGTCCTCTACTTTGTTGTTGCAAGTTTTACGTGGCTGCTACGGGCTTAGCAAGAACCAATCCTACCCACGCATCAAAACCACAACGATAGTTTGTCAAGTTGGTGCGGTTTTAACCTTCGCAAGGACCGGACGTAGCCAGACTTGGTTCAACTAAAGTTGGAGAAACTGACACCCGCCAGCCACCTGTGTGCAAAGCACGTCGGTAGAACCAGTCTCGCGTAAGCGTACGCATAATGTCGGTCCGGGCCGCTACATCCAACAATACCGCCGAATCAAAGTATGACATGCTGGTAAGCAGTATGACTTATATCGCCCACAACTCACTTGTGTTGTACTCGTGCATATAACATCAACACATAAAACATAGGGTCGGATGCCACTGTTGGGAACGTAGTAATTTCAAAAAAATTCCTACGCACACGCAAGATCATGGTGATGCATAGCAACGAGAGGGGAGAGTGTTGTCTACGTACCCTCGTAGACCGGAAGCGAAAGCGTTATGACAACGCGGTTGATGTAGTCGTATGTCTTCACGACCCGACCGATCAAGCGCCGAAACTACGGCACCTCTGAGTTCTAGCACACGTTTAGCTCGATGACGATCCCCGGACTCCGATCCAGCAAAGTGTCGGGGAAGAGTTCCGTCAGCACGATGGCGTGCTGACGATCTTGATGTTCAACTGTCACAGGGCTTCGCCTAAGCACCACTACAATATTATCGAGGAGTATGGTGTAAGGGGGCACCGCACACGGCTAAGAAAACGATCACGAGGATCAACTTGTGTGTCTAGGGGTGCCCCCTGCCCCCGTATATAAAGGAGCAAGGGGAGGAGGCCGGCCGGCCCTAGGGCGCGCCAAGGAGGAGGAGTCCTCCTCCTAGTAGGAGTAGGACTCCCCTCTTTCCTACTACTAGGAGGGGGAAAGGAAGGGGGAGAGGGAGAAGGAAAAGGGGGCGCCGCCCCCCTCTCCTAGTCCAATTCGGACCAGAGGGGGAGGGGGCGCGCGGCCCACCCTGACCGCCCCTCTCTCTCTCCACTAGGGCCCATAAGGCCCATTACTTCTCCCGGGGGGGGGGGTTCCGGTAACCCTCCGACACTCCGGTTTTCTCCGAAATCACCCGAAACACTTCCGGTGTCCGAATATAGCCGTCCAATATATCAATCTTTATGTATCGACCATTTCGAGACTCCTCGTCATGTCCGTGATCACATCCGGGACTCCGAACTAACTTCGGTACATCAAAACTCATAAACTCATAATATAAATGTCATCGAAACCTTAAGCGTGCGGACCCTACGGGTTCGAGAACAATGTAGACATGACCGAGACATGTCTCCGGTCAATAACCAATAGCGGAACCTGGATGCTCATATTGGCTCCCACATTCTACGAAGATCTTTATTGGTCAGACCGCATAACAACATACGTTGTTCCCTTTGTCATTGGTATGTTACTTGCCCGAGATTCGATCGTCGGCATCTCAATACCTAGTTCAATCTCGTTACCGACAAGTCTCTTTACTCGTTTTGTAATACATCATCTCGCAACTAACTCATTAGTTGCAATGCTTGCAAGGCTTATGTGATGTGCATTACCGAGAGGGCCCAGAGATACCTCTCCGACAATCGGAGTGACAAATCCTAATCTCGAAATACGCCAACCCAACATGTACCTTTGGAGACACCTGTAGAGCTCCTTTATAATCACCCAGTTACGTTGTGACATTTGGTAGCACACAAAGTGTTCCGCCGGCAAACGGGAGTTGCATAATCTCATAGTCATAGGAACATGTATAAGTCATGAAGAAAGCAATAGCAACATACTAAACGATCGGGTGCTAAGCTAATGGAATGGCTCATGTCAATCCCATCATTCTCCTAATGATGCGATCCCGTTAATCAAATGACAACACATGTCTACGGTTAGGAAACATAACCATCTTTGATTAACGAGCTAGTCAAGTAGAGGCAGACTAGTGACACTTTGTTTGTCTATGTATTCACACATGTATTATGTTTCCGGTTAATACAATTCTAGCATGAATAATAAACATTTATCATGAAATAAGGAAATAAATAATAACTTTATTATTTCCTCTAGGGCATATTTCCTTCAGTGATCCACGCGCGCAATCATATGATGGGCACCAAAGGACAGCAACATAACCACAAGTAAATTAAATCAATCATAACAATTCGTCAACCACTGATAGGACAACGAAAATCTACTCAGACATCATAGGATGGCAACACATCATTGGATAATAATATGAAGCATAAAGCACCATGTTCAAGTAGAGGGTACAGCTGGTTGCGGGAGAGTGGACCGCTGTAGATAGAGGGGGGAAGGTGATGGAGATGTTGGTGAAGATGGCGAATGTGTTGGTGTAGATCGCGGTGATGATGATGGCCCCCGGTGGCACTCCGGTGCCACCGGAATCGAGGGGGAGAGAGCCCCCCTCCTTCTTGTTCTTCCTTGACCTCCTCCCTAGATGGGAGAAGGGTTTCCCCTCTGGTCCATGGCCTCCATGGCACGGGAGGGGCGAGAGCCCCTCCGAGATTGGATCTGTCTCTCTGTTTCTGTGTTCTGTTCTGGCTCTGTTTCACCGTTTCGTATATATATATGGAGATCCGTAACTCCGATTGGCCTGAAACCTTTGCCGTGATTTTTTTTCCGAATATTAGCTTTCTTGCGGCAAAAGAAGAGCGTCAACCGCCTTACGATGGGCTCACGAGGGTAGGGGGCGCGCCCTAGGGGGGCCCCTGCCTCGTGACCACCTCAGGCACTGGTTCGCGTTGATTTTTCTTCTGAATTTTCCATATGTTCCAAAAATAAGCTCCGTCCGTTTTTATCCCGTTTGGACTCCGTTTGATATGGATATTCTGCGAAACCAAAAACATGCGACAGACAGGAACTGGCACTGGGTACTGGATTAATATGTTAGTCCCAAAAATAATATAAAAAGTTGCCAAAAAGTATATGAAAGTTGAATAATATTGGCATGGAACAATCAAAAATTATAGATATGACGGATACGTATCAGCATCCCCAAGCTTAATTCCTGCTCGTCCTCAAGTAGGTAAATGATAAAATGATAATTTTTGATGTGGAATGCTACCTAGCATAATCTTGATCATGTAATCTAATCATGGCATGAATATTAAGACACGCGTGATTCAAAGCAATAGTCTATCATTTGACATAAAAACAATAATACTTCAAGCCCACTAATAAAGCAATCATGTCTTTTCAAAATAACATGGCCAAAGAAAGTTATCCCTACAAAATCATATAGTCTGGCTATGCTCCATCTTCACCACACAAAATATTCACATCATGCACAACCCCGATGACAAGCCAAGCAATTGTTTCATACTTTTGACGTTCTCAAACCTTTTCAACTTTCATGCAATACATGAGCGTGAGCCATGGACATAACACTATAGGTGGAATAGAATATGATGATGGAGAAGACAAAAAGGAGAATATAGTCTCACATCAACTAGGCGTATCAACGGGCTATGGAGATGCCCATCAATAGATATCAGTGTGAGTGAGTAGGGATTGCCATGCAAAGGATGCACTAGAGCTATAAGTATATGAAAGCTCAAACTGAAAACTAAGTGGGTGTGCATCCAACTTGCTTGCTCATGAAGACCTTGGGCGTTTGAGGAAGCCCATCATCGGAATATACAAGCCAAGTTCTATAATTAAAACTCCCACTAGTATATGAAAGTGAAAGCATAAGATACTCTCTCTATGAAGAACATGGTGCTACTCTGAAGCACAAGTGTCGTAAAAGGATATTAACATTGCCCCTTCTCTCTTTTTCTCTCATTTTTTGTTTTTGTTTTTTATTTTTATTTTTTGGTGGGCTTCTTTGGCCTCTTTTTTTATTTGGGCTTCTTTGGCCTCTTTTATTTTTTGTAAAGTCCGGAGTCTCATCCCGACTTATGGGGGAATCATAGTCTCCATCATCCTTTCCTCACTGCGGCAATGCTCTAATAATGATGATCATCACACTTTTATTTACTTACAACTCAATATTACAACTCAATGTCTAGAACAAAGTTATGACTCTATATGAATGCCTCCGGCGATGTACCGGGATGTGCAATGATCTAGCATAGCAATGACATCAAAAAACGGACAAGCCATGAAAACATCATGCTAGCTATCTTACGATCATGCAAAGCAATATGACGATAAATGCTCAAGTCATGTATATGATGATGATGGAAGTTGCATGGCAATATATCTCGTAATGGCTATGGAAATGCCATGATAGGTAGGTATGGTGGCTGTTTTGAGGAAGGTATATGGTGGGTTTATGGTACCGGCGAAAGTTGCGCGGTACTAGAGAGGCTAGCAATGATGGAAGGGTGAGAGTGCGTATAATTCATGGACTCAACATTAGTCATAAAGAACTCACATACTTATTGCAAAAATCTATTAGTCATCTAAACAAAGTACTACGCGCATGCTCCTAGGGGGATAGATTGGTAGGAAAAGACCATCGCTCGTCCCCGACCGCCACTCATAAGGAAGACAATCAATAAATAAATCATGCTCCGACTTCGTTACATAACGGTTCACCATACGTGCATGCTACAGGAATCACAAACCTCAACACAAGTATTTCTACAATTCACAACCACCCACTAGCATGACTCTAATATCGCCACCTTTATATCGCAAAACTATTGCAAGGAATCAAACATATCATATTCAGCGATCTACAAGTTTATGTAGGATTTTATGACTAACCATGTGAATGACTAGTTCCTCTCATCTCTCTAAATATATATAAGTGAAGCAAGAGAGTTTAATTCTTTCTACAAAAGATATGCCCACGCTCTAACAAATATAAGTGAAGAAAAAGAGCATTCTACAAATGGCGGTTGTCTAAGTAAAGAGAAATAGGCAATCCAAACTTCAAATGATATAAGTGAAGCACAAGAAGCATTCTGTAAAGCCATACTGAAAAGATATAAGTGAAGTGCAAAAAGCATTCTATAAATCAACCAAGGACCATCTCATACCAGCATGGTGCATAAAAAGAAAAAAGGAAAACCTAAATGCAAAAGACGCTCCAAGACTTGCACATATCGCATGAACGAAACGAATCCGAAAACATACCGACATTTGTTGAAGAAAGAGGGGATGCCTCCCCAGCATCCCCAAGCTTAGACGCTTGAGTCTCCTTGAATATTTACTTGGGTTGTCTCGGGCATCCCCAAGCTTGAGCTCTTGCCTCTCTTCCTTCTTCTCACATCGAGACCTTCTCAATCATCGAACACTTCATCCATACAAAACTTCAACAGAAAACTCGATAAGATCCGTTAGTATAATAAAGCAAATCACTACTCTAAGTACTGTTGCAAACCAATTCATATTTTGTTTTTGCATTGTCTCTACTGTAATATAACTTTTTCATGGCTTAATCCACTGATACAAATTGATAGTTTCATCAAAACAAGCAAACTATGCATCAAAAACAGAATCTGTCTAAAACAGAACAGTCTGTAGTAATCTGAACATTCACCATACTTCTGATACTTGAAAAATTCTACGAAAATTAGGAAAAATAAAATTTTTTTTATAGGAAGACAGTTCAAAAAGAATCAGAACCATTTGACGTTCCAGATAAAAATGTAAAATCGCGTACTACAGCCAAAGTTTCTGTCCTGCACCGTACAAACCATCAAGCAAATGTAAACATCCTAAAGGCAAACCTTGGCACATTATTTTTATAATACAATGGAATTGTACAAGGGGATAATTATTTTTGTTGAAAAGTTTCTGTAATCAAGATTCACAAAGTTGCCGTGAGCATGAACAAAGTTCAAGGAGCTCTCCCACTTCAACAATGCTTGTCTTTCTCACTTTCACTTTCCTTTTTGAAAAGTTTTGGGTTCCCCTCTTTATTTTTGTTGTTTTTAAACTATATGAAAGCACTCAACAGAAATAAATGACTCTCTAAAACTTCTGGGTTGTCTCCCTGGCAGCACTTTCTTTAAAGCCATTAAGCTAGGCATATAGTGCTCAAGTAGTGAATCCACCCGGATCCCAAGGTATATCAAAACCAATTTTAATTAACAATGATTTGTAATTTAGTAGTGAGCACAAAGCAACATATATCAAGCAATGACGAAGTCTAACTCTCTTCCTATGCATCAGCATGTCATAAAAGAACAATTTATGCACACCTAGTAAAGGCCAATGCATAGTATAAACAATTTCTTGCAATTTTATTGTATTGGAAACATAGAGAGGTGGAGATATAGTTCCTCTCTCATAATAATTGTAAGTAGGAGCAGCAAGCACATGCATATTATATTCATCAAAATCATCATGTGTAACGGTAAAAGGCAACCCATCAATATAATCCTTAATAAGTGCAAACTTCTCCGATATAGTATAATCGGGAGAATTCAAAAAGATAATAGGACTATCATGCGTGGGTGCAATAGAAACAATTTCATGTTTAACATAAGGAACTATAACAAGTTTATCTCCATAAGCATAATTTGTATTGGCATCTTGGCCATAAGCATAGCAAGCATCATCAAAAAGGGATATTTCAAAAGAATCATAGGGATCATAACATTCATCATAGCAATCATCCTTCGGTAAGCACGAAGGGGAATTAAACAATGTATGAGTTGAAGAGTTACTCTCATTAGAAGGTGGGCACGGGTAGCTAATCCACTCTTCCTCCTTTTGTTCTTCGCTCTCCTCATCATCTTTTTCATCCAATGAGCTCACAGTTTCATCAATTTCTTCTTCCATAGACTCCTGCAAAATATTAGTCTCTTCTTGGACAGCGGAGTAGTACTCAATATATGTTTCAACATAGGCATTAGAAGCATAATTATCATAGCAATATTTAAATATAGCAAAATTTTCAGATTTGTAAAGAGTAGCATCATACTTTTCAATCAAAGAAGCAATTTCGTAAGCACCCTTAAAAGCAACAAATTCTTCAATTTGTTGAACATCATAGTAACTATAAACACCCTTAGCATAAGAGGATACGATTCCATTATCACTAAACAAACATTGGTAGGGAAGGTGTTTCTTAGAGTCTTCAGAACAACAAGTATAATCATATATTTCACATAAATTCCAAGCATAGCATTGCAAACGATGAATTTGATCTAGTAAAGTTTTCCCTTTTTCAGATATTCGGTGTCGCACATAACAAGCATGCTCATCTAAAGATTTGCCCTCAACTAAGCTAGTTGGGGTTTCAGCATGAGCACAAAGGGATCGAAGATGATCCAAGTAATAAGCTTCAGCAGTGTGATAGATTTTGAGTGGTTCTTCAACCATTGGTTCAGTAGGTACAACTAAATGTTTTGGTATATTGCGTTTCCTACCCATAACTAAAGATAGAAAACAACTAAGAACAGCAAATAAAAATTACTTAGTGATAAAGCAAATAAGCACACACGAGAATATTCACCGCACACTATTGCTCCCTGACAACGGCGCCAGAAAAAGGTCTTGATAACCCACAAGTATAGGGGATCGCAACAATTTTCGATAAGTAAGAGTGTCGAACCCAATGAGGAGCTAAAGGTAGAACAAATATTCCCTCAAGTTCTATCGACCATCGATACAACTCTACGCACGCTTGACGTTCGCTTTACCTAGAACAAGTATGTAACTAGAAGTACTTTGTAGGTGTTTTCGGAAAGGTTTGCAAGAAAGTAAAGAGCATGAAAATAAAACTAGGGGCTGTTAAGGTAAAGAAGCAACTAAAGTAAATATAGCGAGTGTGGAAAAGTGGTGGTAGGAGTTGCGAAATTGTCCCTTAAGTAATTGACTACTTTACTAGACTGATAACAAGTATTATGTGGGAGAGGCCACTGCTAGCATGTCATCCCTGACTTGGAATTCTATGCACTTATGATTGGAACTATTAGAAAGCATCCGCAACTACTAATGTTCATTAAGGTAAAACCCAACTATAGCATTAAGATATATTGGTCCCCCTTCAATCCTGTATGTATCAATTTCTATGCTAGGTTGAAGCTTCTGTCACTCTTGCCCTCCAATACATAGTCCTATCAACATATAACTAACCCTAGGGTGTGATCCACGCGCGCAATCATATGATGGGCACCAAAGGACAGCAACATAACCACAAGCAAATTAAATCAATCATAGCAATTCATCAACCACCGATAGGACAACGAAAATCTACTCAGACATCATAGGATGGCAACACATCATTGGATAATAATATGAAGCATAAAGCACCATGTTCAAGTAGAGGGTACAGCGGGTTACGGTAGAGTGGACCGCTGTTGATAGAGGGGGGAAGGTGATGGAGATGTTGGTGAAGATGGCGAAGGTGTTGGTGTAGATCGCGGTGATGATGGCCCCCGGTGCCACCGAAAGCGAGGGGGAGAGAGCCCCCCTCCTTATTCTTCTTCCTTGACCTCCTCCCTAGATGGGAGAAGGGTTTCCCCTCTGGTCCATGGCCTCCATGGCACGGGAGGGGCGAGAGCCCCTCCGAGATTGGATCTGTCTCTCTGTCTCTCTCTGTTTCTGCGTTCATTTCTGGCTCTGTTTCACCGTTTCGTATATATATGGAGATCCGTAACTCCGATTGGCCTGAAACCTTCGCCGTGATTTTTTTCCAAATATTAGATTTCTTGCGGCAAAAGAAGAGCGTCAACCGCCTTACGGTGGGCTCACGAGGGCAGGGGGCGTGCCCTGGGGGGGGGGGGGCGCCCCCTGCCTCGTGACCACCTCGGGCACTGGTTCGCGTTGATTTTTCTTCCAAACTTTCTGTATTTTCCAAAAATAAGCTCCGTCCATTTTATCCCGTTTGGACTCCGTTTGATATGGATATTCTGCGAAACCAAAAACATGCAACAGACATGAACTGGCACTGGGCACTGGATAATTATGTTAGTCCCAAAAATAATATAAAAAGTTGCCAAAAATTATATGAAAGTTGAATAATATTGGCATGGAACAATCAAAAATTATAGATACGACGGAGACGTATCATTATGCGGTTTGACCGATAAAGATCTTCGCAGAATATGTAGGAACCAATATGAGCATCCAGGTTCCGCTATTGGTTATTGACCGGAAGTGAGTCTCGGTCATGTCTACATAGTTCTCTAACCCGTATGGTTCACACGGTTAACGTTCGATGACGATCGGTATTATGAGTTTATGTCTTTTGATGTACCGAAGATAGTTCGGAGACCCGGATGTGATCACGGACATGCCGAGTAGTCTCAAAATGGTCGAGACATAAAGATTGATATAGTGGAAGGCTATGTTTGGACACCGGAATGATTTCGGATAAGTTCAGGCAATTACCAGAGTACCGGGGGGTTACCGGAAGCCCCCGGGGAGTCAATGGGCCTTAATTGGCCATGGTGGGACAGAGAAGGAGGCGTCCAAGTGGGGAGCGCGCCCCCAAGCCCAATCCGAATTAGGGAGGGGGCTGGCCCCCTTTCCTTCTCTCCTCCTTTTTCCTTCTTCTCCTACTCCAACTAGGGAAGGGGGGGAACCTACTCCTACTAGGAGTAGGAATCCCCCTTGGGGCACGCCATAGAGAGGGCCGGCCCTCCCCTCCTCCACTCCTTTATATACGGGGGAGGGGGCACCCCATAGACACACTAGTTGAATGTTGTCTTAGCCATGTGCGGTGCCCCTCTCCACAGATTTCCACCTCGGTCATATCGTTGTAGTGCTTAGGCGAAGCCGTGCGTCGGTAACTTCATCATCACCGTCATCACGCCGTCATGCCGACGAAACTCTCCCTCGGCCTCAGCTGGATCAAGAGTACGAGGGACGCACCGAGCTGAACATGTGCAGATCGTGGAGGTGCCGTGCGTTCGGTACTTGATCGGTTGGACCGCGAAGACGTTCAACTACATCAACCGCGTTACTTAACGCTTCCGCTTTCGGTCTATGAGGGTACGCAGACACACTCTCCCCTCTCGTTGCTATGCATCACCTAGATGGATCTTGTGTGTGCGTAGGAAGTTTTTTGAAATACTGTGTTTCCCAACAGTGGCATCCGAGCCAGGTCTATGCGTAGATGTTATATGCATGAGTAGAACAGAATGGAGTTGTGGGCGTGGGTATATACATATTGCTTGCCGTCACTAATTGATTCTTGATTCAGCGGTATTGTTTGATGAAGCGGCTCAGACCGACATTACGCGTATGCTTACACAAGACTGGTTCTACCGACGTGCTTCGCACACAGGTGGCTAGTGGGTCTCCGTTTCTCCAACTTTACTTGAATCGGATTCAATGAACAGGGTTTTTTATGAAGATCAAAAAGCAATCACTATACTATGTTGTGTTTTTAATGCGTAGGTAAGAACGGTTCTTGCTAGAAGCCTGTAGCAGCCACGTAAAACTTGCAACAACAAAGTAGAGGACGTCTAACTCATTTTTGCAGGGCATGTTGTGATGTGATATGGTCAACACGTGATTATATAAATTATTTTATGAGATGATCATGTTTTGTAACACTATTATCGGCAACTAGCAGGAGCCATATGGTTGTCGCTTTATTGTATGAAATGCAATCACCATGTAATTGCTTTACTTTATCACTAAGCGGTAGCGATAGTCATAGAAGCAATAGTTGGCGAGATGACAACGATGCTTCGATGGAGATCAAGGTGTCATGCCGGTGACGATGGTGATCATGACGGTGCTTTGGAGATGGAGATCAAAAGGCACAAGATGATGATGGCCATATCATATCACTTATTTGATTGCATGTGATGTTTATCCTTTATGCATCTTATTTTGCTTAGTACGGCGGTAGCATTATAAGATGACCTCTCACTAAATTCCAAGGTACAAGTGTTCTCCCTGAGTATGCACCATTGCTACAGTTCATCATGCCGAGACACCACGTGATGATCGGGTGTGATAAGCTCTACATTCACATACAACGGGTGCAAGCCAGTTTTGCACAAACAGAATACTCGGGTTAAACTTGACGAGCCTAGCATATGCAGAGATGGCCTCGGAACACTGAGACCGAAAGGTCGAGCGTGAATCATATAGTAGATATGATTAACATGGTGATGTTCACCATTGAAAACTACTCCATCTCACGTGATGATCGGACATGGTTTAGTTGATATGGATCATGTGATCACTTAGATGATTAGAGGGATGTCTATCTAAGTGGGAGTTCTTAAGTAATATGATTAAATTGAACTTTAATTTATCATGAACTTAGTACCTGATAGTATTTTGCATATCTATGTTGTTGTAGATAAATGGCCCATGTTGTTGTTCCGTTGAATTTTAATGCGTTCCTAGAGAAAGCTAAATTGAAAGATGATGGTAGCAATTACACGGACTAGGTCCCTAACTTGAGGATTATCCTCATTGCTGCACAGAAGAATTACGTTTTGGAAGCACCTCTGGGTGACAAGCCTGCTGCAGATGCTGCTGACGACGTTAAGAATGTCTGGCAAAGCAAAGTTGATGACTACTCGATAGTTCAGTGTGCCATGCTTTACAGCTTAGAACTGGGACTTCAACGACATTTTGAACGTCATGGAGCATATGAGATGTTCCCGGAGTTGAAGTTAATATTTCAAGCAATTGCCCGGATTGAGAGATATGAAGTCTCCAATAAGTTCTACAACTGCAAAATGGAGGAGAATAGTTCTGTCAGTGAACATATACTCAGAATGTCTAGGTACCACAACCACTTGACTCGGCTGGGAGTTAATCTTCCTAATGATAGTGTCATTGACAGAGTTCTTCAATCACTGCCACCAAGCTACAAGAGCTTCGTGATGAACTATAATATGCAAGGGATGGATAAGACAATTCCTGAGCTCTTCGCAATGCTAAAGGCTACGGAGGTAGAAATGAAGAAGGAGCATCAAATGTTGATGGTCAACAAGACCACCAGTTTCAAGAAGAAGGGAAAAGGGAAGAAGGGGAACTTCAAGAAAAACAGCAAGCAAGTTGCTGCTCAAGTGAAGAAGCCCAATTCTGGACCAAAGCCTGAGACTGAGTGCTTCTACTGCAAAGGGATTGGTCACTGGAAGCGGAACTGCCCCAAGTATTTGGCGGATAAGAAGGATGGCAAAGTGAAAGGTATATTTGATATACATGTTATTGATGTGTACTTACTAATGCTCGCAGTAGCACCTGGGTATTTGATACTGGTTCTGTTGCTAATATTTGCAACTCGAAATAGGGGATACAGATTAAGCAAAGATTGTCTAAGGACGAGGTGACGATGTGCGTGGGAAATGGTTCCAAAGTCGGTGTGATCGCCGTCGGCACGCTACCTCTACATCTACCTTCTGGATTAGTTTTAGACCTGAATAATTGTTATTTGGTGCCAACGTTAAGCATGAACATTATATCTGGATCTTGTTTGATGCGAGACTGTTGTTCATTTAAATCATAGAATAATGGTTGTTCTATTTATATGAGTAATATCTTTTATGGTCATGCACCCTTGATGAGTGGTCTATTTTTACTAAATCTTGATAGTAGTGATACACATATTCATAGTATTAAAGCCAAAATATACAAGTTCAATAATGATAGTGCAACTTATTTGTGGCACTGCCGTTTGGGTCATATTCGTGTAAAGCACATGAAGAGACTCCATGCTGATGGACTTATGGAATCACTTGATTATGAATCACTTGATGCTTGCGAACCATGCCTCATGGGCAAGATGACTAAGACTCCGTTCTCCGGAACAATGGAACGAGCAACAGACTTATTGGAAATAATACATACTGATGTATGCAGTCTGATGAGTGTTGATGCTCGTGGCGGGTATCGTTATTTTCTGACCTTCACAGATGATTTGAGCAGATATGGGTATATCTACTTGATGAAACATAAGTCCGAAATATTTGAAAAGTTCAAAGAATTTCAGAGTGAAGTTGAAAATCATCGTAACAAGAAAATAAAGTTTCTACGATCTGATCGTGGAGGAGAATATTTGAGTTACGAGTTAGGTCTTCATTTAAAACAATGCGGAATAGTTTCACAACTCACGCCACCTGGAACACCACAACGTAATGGTGTGTCCGAACATCGTAACCGCACTTTATTAGATATGGTGCGATCTATGATGTCTCTTACTGATTTATCACTATTGTTTTGGGGTTATGCTTTAGAGACGGCTGCATTCACGTTAAATAGGGCACCATCAAAATCCGTTGAGACGACACCTTATAAACTGTGGTTTGGCAAGAAACCCAAGTTGTCGTTTCTTAAAGTTTGGGGCTGCGATGCTTATGTGAAAAAGCTTCAACCTGATAATCTCGAACCCAAATCAGAGGAATGTGTCTTCATAGAGTACCCAAAAGAGACTGTTGGGTACACCTTCGATTACAGATCCGAAGGCAAGATATTCGTTGCTAAGAATGGATCCTCTCTAGAGAAGGAGTTTCTCTCAAAAGAAGTGAGTGGGAGGAAAGTAGAACTTGATGAGGTAATTGTACCTGCTCCCTTATTGGAAAGTAGTTTATCACAGAAATTAGTTTCAGTGATTCCTACACCAATTAGTGAGGAAGTTAATGATACGTCCATTTTGCATCATGCTTTTATATCGATATTTATTGCATTACGGGCAGTTGTTACACATTATGTCACAATACTTATGCCCGTTCTCTCTTATTTTACAAGGTTTGCATGAAGAGGGGGAATACCGGCACTTGGAATTCTGGGCTGGAAAAGGAGCAAATATTAGAGACCTATTCTGCACATTTCCAAAAGTCCTGAAACTTCAGGGGAGCATGTTTTAGAATATATAAAAAATATTGAGCGAAAGAAGTACCAGAGGGGGGCCACCCACTGTCCACGAGGGTGGGGGGCGTGCCCTACCCCCTGGGCACGCCCCCTGCCTCGTGGGCCCCCTGGCAGCCCTCTGATGCCCATATTTGGCTATATGGAGTCTTTCGTCGAGGAAAAAAATCATAAGCTAGCTCACGGGACAAAACTCCGCCGCCACGAGGCGGAACCTTGGCGGAACCAATCTAGGGCTCTGGCAGAGCTGTTCTGTCGGGGAAACTTCCCTCCGAGAGGGGGAAATCATCACCATCGATCCTCTCATCGGGAGGGGGTCAATCTCCATCAACATCTTCACCAACACCATCTCATCTCAAACCCTAGTTCATCTCTTGTATCCAATCTTTGTCCCAAAGCCTCAGATTGGTACCTGCGGGTTGCTAGTAGTGTTGATTACTGCTACCTCTTGAGCACTGCGTTGGATTTCCCCAAAGAGGAAAGGATGATGCAGCAAAGTTGTGTAAGTATTTCCCTCAGTTTTTGAGAACCAAGGTATCAATCCAGTAGGAGGTCGCGTGCGCGTCCCCTAGTACCTGCACAAAGCAAATAACTCCTCGCAACCAACACGATAAGGGGTTGTCAATCCCTTCACGGTCACTTACGAGAGTGAGATCTGATAGATATGATAAGATAATATTTTTGGTACTTTTGTGATAAATATGCAAAGTAAAATAAAAGCAAAGTAAAAAGCAAATGATATAACTAAGTATTGGAAGATAGACCCGGGGGCCATAGGTTTCACTAGTGGCTTCTCTCAAGAGCATAAGTATTTTATGGTGGGTGAACGAATTACTATTGAGCAATTGACAGAACTGAGCATAGTTATGAGAATATCTAGGTATGATCATGTATATAGGCATCATGTCCGAGACAAGTAGACCGACTCCTGCCTGCATCTACTACTATTTCTCCACTCATCGACCGCTATCCAGCATGCATCTAGAGTATTAAGTTCATGAAAACAGAGTAATGCCTTAAGCAAGATGACATGATGTAGAGGGATAAATTCATGCAATATGATAAAAAACCCATCTTGTTATCCTCGATGGCAACAATACAATACGTGCCTTGCTGCCCCTACTGTCACTGGGAAAGGACACCGCAAGATTGAACCCAAAGCTAAGCACTTCTCCCATTGCAAGAAAGATCAATCTAGTAGGCGAAACCAAGTTGATAATTTGAAGAGACTTGCAAAGATAACCAATCATACATAAAAGAATTCAGAGAAGATTCAAATATTGTTCATGGATAGACTTGATCATAAACCCACAATTTATCGGTGTCAACAAACACACCGTAGAAAGAAGATTACATCGAATAGATTCCACAAGAGAGGGGGAGAACATTGTATTGAGATCCAAAAAGAGAGAAGAAGCCATCTAGCTAATAACTATGGACCCGAAGGTCTGAGGTAAACTACTCACACTTCATCAGAGAGGCTATGGTGTTGATGTAGAAGCCCTCCGTGATGGATACCCCCTCCGGTGGAGCTCCGGAGCAGGCCCCAAGATGGGATCTCGTGGATAGAGGAAGTTACGGCGGTGGAATTAGCGTTTTGGCTCCGTATTTGATCGTTTGGGGGTACGTAGGTATATATAGGAGGAATGTGACGCCCGGATAATTACGCTATAGTAATTCCCTGTTAATGATGCCATGTCACCACAATTACTGTTGTTGATCTCGCGTTAGTTCAAAACCGATTCAAATTAAAAATTCGAAATCAAGCAAACAATAGAAGCTTTCCAATATTAAAACTAAAATGTTCAGTAAATAGTAGATAAATCAGAGGCTAGGATAAAATTGTAAACAACATTATTGAAATTTGATAAGTCATTTAAACAACCTCAAAGAGTGGTTGAATACATTATTTAATAACCTTTTAATTAATCTATATCTAATATGAAATAGTATTTCACCCAAACTAGTTTTTGGTGCTAGGATCTAATGCACTGCAATTTATGAGCTAGCTCCCATATTTTATAAAAATCAATTAGGTGCTAAACATATTTTTGGAAAAACAGAAAAGGATAAATAAAAAGAAAAGAAAACAAAGAACCCCCACCCCCTGGGCCACGGCCAAGTTGGCCTAGCGACCTGGCCGACCCAGCCGCCCCCTCTCTGGCGTACTTAGGCCTCCCCCCACCAAACCGTAGCCCACACCCCACTACCCCGATCCCCTCTCTCTCTCTCGCTCGGTTCCTCTCCCCCCAGGACCCGATCTGGATCGGGCAACTGCCCCGACCCCATCTCCCCACATCGCCAGCGCCCCGACCCCGTCGCCGGACTTCCCCACCGCTGCGCCCGCCTTTGCCACCACTGTCGCGGCGACACCCTCCCCCATCGGTGCTGTGCCAACCCGACTGGGTCCGCCGCTGCTCCTCGCGGTGCTGACGAGCACGCATGCGCCCAAGGGCCGCCACCTTCGCCCCGCAACTTCTCCACCGTCCTCGCGCCGCACCTGCAGCACCACCGTCGCCGTCCGGAGCACTCGCCGTCCTCTCCATCCTCGACCTTGTCCATGCCGTCGTTGGACTCCGCTGCCTCAACCTCCATCGAGCCCGCTGCCCTGGACCCTACTCCCCACTGTGAGCCGCCGCCTTTTCCCTCCTTCTCTCCCTGCGTCGGCCGCGCACTTGCCTTCCCAGGCTCGCCTCGTCACCGCGCACCCCGGTCTCCACCGCCGTGCATGCCCGCGCCATCTCCGGTCGCGCCCGATGCACGCTCATCGTGCCCCCATTCGCGCACCGCCCCGGCGCCGCACTGCTCTCGCTGCCCCGCCGCGCCTCGCACCGCTACCGGCCACGCGTGCCCCATGCATGCCCCACTATAGCACGCGCGCGCTCGCCCGCCCGCGTTCGCCGTCGTCGCCCGTCGACCGCCTGCTTCCCCTCGCTGTTGTCGCCTCGCTCTGGCAAAGACCCGGCCGTGCCTTGGCCGCGCGCCCCGCGCACCAGGGCACGCCTCCCCTGCATCGGTTGCTGCCCTTCCCCATCCCCGCTGCAGCTCCACCTTCACCTCCGCTACAGCGCCGTCGTCGCCCCTGCCACAGACCTCCGCCGCCCGCCCTCGCATCGCCGCGACCGCGCCGCGCCCATCCGCTGTTTGCCCTACGCCGGCAGCCGTTCTTGCCGGCCCCTGCAAGCCGGCCAGCGCTGGCCGCCTCTGCCTTGGCCGCTAGTGCGCCCTTCGGCATGCGCCCAAACGGGCAAGTGCCCAACGCCCGTTACGCCGCCTGCTATGGCCCAGTGCCACTGAACAACGGGGCTCACCCCCTGAGAACGAAATAAAAATAAAATAAATAAATAATAATAATATTAATTAATTAATTAACTAAATAATTAACTTAATTAATTCTGTTTAAATTAACTAATTAAGATTAATTAACCTAATAACTAGTTAACCTAATTAACTACTGTTAATTAGTCAAATGGGTCACTGACAGGTGGGACCCACCTGTCAGGTTGACCAGGTCAACTGCTGACATCATGCTGTCGTCATGCTGACATCAGCAAACACTATTCTGGATAATGTTGATTTAAATAATTAAATAAATCCTAAAAATGATTTAAACCTTTTGAAATTAATATAAAATAAACCGTAGCTCGGATGGAAAAACTTTGTACATGACACTTGCTCAGAACGACGAGACGAACCCGGATACGCAGCCCGTTCGTCTGCCACGCATCCCTAGCATAGCGAACACGTAACTTTCCCCCTCCGGTTTGTCTGTCCAAAAATGCGAAACATCAGGGATATTTTCCCGGATGTTTCCCCCCTTTGCCGGTATCACCTCATACCGCGTTAGGGCACCCCTAGCGCCGCTACTTGTCATGCCATGCATCGCTATGCATCTGTTTGCTTAATATTTATTGTTTCTTCCCCCTCTTCTCTCGCTCGACACCGAGACCGACGCCGCTGCTACCCAGTACGACTACGGTGTTGATGACCCCTCTCTCTTGCTAGAGCAACCATGCAAGGCCCCCCTTGATCACCAGATATCACCTACTCTACTCTCTACTGCTTGCATTAGAGTAGTGTAACATGTTACTGCTTTCCGTTAATCCTATCCTGATGCATAGCCTGTCCTTGCTACTACTGTTGTTACCTTTACCTACAATCCTAATGCTTAGTATATGATGCTAGCTTATCATCAGTGGCCATACATTCTTGTCCGTCTGCCATGCTATACTATCGGGCCGTGATCACTCGGGAGGTGATCACGGGTATATACTATATACTTTATACATGATACATGTGATGACTAAAGTCGGGTTGGCTCGAGGAGTACCCGCAGTTGATTCACAAATTGGGGGCTGGAAGGACATACTTTCTCGATAGCCCTCGGTGTGGATCTTTGTGGCGAAGCGACAGGGCAGGTTGAGACCATCTAGGAGAGAGGTGGGCCTGGCCCTGGTCGGTGTTCGCGGTTATTTCAAGATAACACGTTTAACGAGATCTTGGTATTTGATCTGAGTCTGGCTACTGGCCTATACGCACTAACCATCTACGCGAGGACAGTTATGGGCACTCGATGTCGTGGTATCAGCCGAAGCCTTCGTGACGTCAGCGACTGAGCGGCGCACGCTGGATTGGACTGGAACGCCTACTAGGCTAGGTCTGCTTCCGGCCGCGTTCGCAACGTGCAAGTGTGCAAAGGGCGATGGGCCCAGACCCCTGCGCCATAGGATTTAGACCGGCATGCTGACCTCTCTGTTGTGCCTAGGTAGGGCTGCGACGTGTTGATCTTCCGAGGTCGGGCATGACCTAGAAAAGTGTGTCCGGACAAAGGGGATCGAGCGTGTTGGGAAATGTGGTGCACCCCTGCAGGGAAGTTAATCTATTCGAATAGCCATGATCTTCGGTAACAGGACGACTTGGAGTTATACCTTGACCTTATGACAACTAGAACCGGATACTTAATAAAACACACCCTTCCAAGTGCCAGATACAACCGGTGATCGCTCTCTCATAGGGCGACGAGGGGAGGATCATCGGTTAGGATTATGCTACACGATGCTACTTGGTGAACTTACCATCTACTCTCTTCTCCTGCTGCAAGATGGAGGTTACCAGAAGCGTAGTCTTCGACAGGACTAGCTATCCCCCTCTTATTCTGGCATTCTCCAGTTCAGTCCACATATGATACCCCTTTTTCCATTTGATACCAATGCATACATTTGTAGTGTAGCTCCTTGCTTGCGAGTACTTTGGATGAGTACTCACGGTTGCTTTACTCCCCCTTTTCCCCCTTCCTTTACCCGGTTGTTGCGACCAGACGATGGAGCCCAGGAGCCAGCCGCCACTGTCGATGACGACTACTACTACTCGGGAGGTGCCTACTACTACGTGCAGCCCGTTGACGACGACCAGGAGTAGTTTAGGAGGATCCCAGGCAGGAGGCCTGCGCCTCTTTCGATCTGTATCCCAGTTTGTGCTAGCCTTCTTAAGGCAAACTTGTTTAACTTATGTTTGTACTCAGATATTGTTGCTTCCGCTGACTCGTCTATGATCGAGCTCTTGTATTCGAGCCCTTGAGGCCCCTGGCTTGTAATATGATGCTTGTATGACTTATTTTTATTTGTAGAGTTGTGTTGTGATATCTTCCCATGAGTCCTTGATCTTGATCGTACACGTTTGCGTGTATGATTAGTGTACGGTCAAATCGGGGGCGTCACAAGGAAGGAGTACGTCGGTGGAGCAACAGGGGGCCCATGAGGGTGGACGCGCGCCTGGGGGGGGGAGGGGTAGGCGCGCCCCCCTACCTCGTGGCCTCCTCCTTTGTTTCTTGATGCAGGGTCCAAGTCTCCTGGATCATGT
This sequence comes from Triticum aestivum, assembly GCF_018294505.1. NCBI lineage: Eukaryota > Viridiplantae > Streptophyta > Magnoliopsida > Poales > Poaceae > Triticum > Triticum aestivum. The sequence goes on from NC_057812.1 coordinate 153,116,622, forward strand.
TCGGTGAGAAAATCACGTTCCCGATGGTTTCATTCCGTTTGGACTCCGTTTGATATTCCTTTTCTTCGAAACTCTAAAATAGGCAAAAACATGAATTCTGGGCTGGGCCTCCGGTTAATAGGTTAGTCCCAAAATAATATAAAAGTGGAAAATAAAGCCCAATAATGTCCAAAACAGTAGATAATATAGCATGGAGCAATAAAAAATTATAGATACGTTGGAGACGTATCAAGCATCCCCAAGCTTAATTCCTGCTCGTCCTCGAGTAGGAAAATGATAAAAACAGAATTTTTGATGCGGAGTGCTACTTGGCATAATTTCAATGTAATTCTTCTTAACTGTGGCATGAATATTCTGATCCGAAAGATTCAAGATAAAAGTTCATATTGACATAAAAATAATAGTACTTCAAGCATATTAACTAAGCAATTATGTCTTCTGAAAATAACATGGCCAAAGAAAGTTCATCCCTACAAAATCATATAGTTTAGTCATGCTCCATTTTCGTCACACAAGAATGCTCTCATCATGCACAACCCCAATGACAAGCCAAGCAATTGTTTCATACTTTAGTAATCTCAAACCTATAAACTTTCACGCAATATATGAGCGCGAGCCATGGACATAACACTTTGGGTGGAATAGAATATAATGATGGGGGTTATGTGGAGAAGACAAAAAGGAGAAAGTCTCACATCAACGAGGCTAATCAATGGGCTATGGAGATGCCCATCGATTGATGTTAATGCGAGGAGTAGGGATTGCCATGCAACGGATGCACTAGAGCTATAAATGTATGAAAGCTCAACAAAAGAAACTAAGTGGGTGTGCATCCAACTTGCTTGCTCACGAAGACCTAGG